>NW_026776499.1:0-51199 GCF_030936135.1 Gavia stellata
TGTGCCAGCCCTGAAAGCTCTTGCTGGTCCTCATCTCCCACTGGTAACCTCTCAAACGAACCACAAACACTTGGGCTCTGAACTTGTTTAGCCTACTAAAACTTCCAACGTACACAGCCTCTCCTGCTCAATCTGGCCAGAGCTCAACACCGAAATTGCGAACGTCCAGCGATTGCTCCTACACTAAAGGTGCCAGCCCTGAAAGCTCTTGCTGGTCCTCATCTCCCACTGGTAACCTCTCAAACGAACCACAAACACTTGGGCTCTGAACTTGTTTAGCCTACTAAAACTTCCAACGTACACAGCCTCTCCTGCTCAATCTGGCCAGAGCTCAACACCGACATTGCGAACGTCCAAGGATTGCTCCTACACTAAAGGTGCCAGCCCTGAAAGCTCTTGCTGGTCCTCATCTCCCACTGGTAACCTCTCAAACGAACCACAAACACTTGGGCTCTGAACTTGTTTAGCCTACTAAAACTTCCAACGTACACAGCCTCTCCTGCTCAATCTGGCCAGAGCTCAACACCGACATTGCGAACGTCCAAGGATTGCTCCTACACTAAAGGTGCCAGCCCTGAAAGCTCTTGCTGGTCCTCATCTCCCACTGGTAACCTCTCAAACGAACCACAAACACTTGGCCTCAGAACTTGTTTAGCCTACTAAAACTTCCAACGTACACAGCCTCTCCTGCTCAATCTGGCCAGAGCTCAACTCCGAAATTGCGAACGTCCAGCGATTGCTCCTACACTAAAGGTGCCAGCCCTGAAAGCTCTTGCTGGTCCTCATCTCCCACTGGTAACCTCTCAAACGAACCACAAACAGTTGGGCTCTGAACTTGTTTAGCCTACTAAAACTTCCAACGTACACAGCCTCTCCTGCTCAATCTGGCCAGAGCTCAACACCGACATTGCGAACGTCCAAGGATTGCTCCTACACTAAAAGTGCCAGCCCTGAAAGCTCTTGCTGGTCCTCATCTCCCACTGGTAACCTCTCAAACGAACCACAAACACTTGGCCTCTGAACTTGTTTAGCCTACTAAAACTTCGAATGTACACAGCCTCTCCTGCTCAATCTGGCCAGAGCTCAACACCGACATTGCGAACGTCCAAGGATTGCTCCTACACTAAAGGTGCCAGCCCTGAAAGCTCTTGCTGGTCCTCATCTCCCACTGGTAACCTCTCAAACGAACCACAAACACTTGGGCTCTGAACTTGTTTAGCCTACTAAAACTTCCAACGTACACAGCCTCTCCTGCTCAATCTGGCCAGAGCTCAACTCCGAAATTGCGAACGTCCAAGGATTGCTCCTACACTAAAGGTGCCAGCCCTGAAAGCTCTTGCTGGTCCTCATCTCCCACTGGTAACCTCTCAAACGAACCACAAACACTTGGGCTCTGAACTTGTTTAGCCTACTAAAACTTCCAACGTACACAGCCTCTCCTGCTCAATCTGGCCAGAGCTCAACACCGAAATTGTGAACGTCCAGGGATTGCTCCTACACTAAAGGTGCCAGCCCTGAAAGCTCTTGCTGGTCCTCATCTCCCACTGGTAATCTCTCAAACGAACCACAAACACTTGGGCTCTGAACTTGTTTAGCCTACTAAAACTTCCAACGTACACAGCCTCTCCTGCTCAATCTGGCCAGAGCTCAACACCGAAATTGCGAACGTCCAAGGATTGCTCCTACACTAAAGGTGCCAGCCCTGAAAGCTCTTGCTGGTCCTCATCTCCCACTGGTAACCTCTCAAACGAACCACAAACACTTGGGCTCTGAACTTGTTTAGCCTACTAAAACTTCCAACGTACACAGCCTCTCCTGCTCAATCTGGCCAAAATTCAACACTGAAATTGTGAACGTCCAGGGATTGCTCCTACACTAAAGGTGCCAGCCCTGAAAGCTCTTGCTGGTCCTCATCTCCCACTGGTAACCTCTCAAACGAACCACAAACACTTGGCCTCTGAACTTGTTTAGCCTTCTAAAACTTCCAACGTACACAGCCTCTCCTGCTCAATCTGCCCAAAATTCACCAAAGAAATTGCGAACGTCCAGCGATTGCTCCTACACTAAAGGTGCCAGCCCTGAAAGCTCTTGCTGGTCCTCATCTCCCACTGGTAACCTCTCAAACGAACCACAAACACTTGGGCTCTGAACTTGTTTAGCCTACTAAAACTTCTAACGTACACAGCCTCTCCTGCTCAATCTGGCCAGAGCTCAACTGCGAAATTGCGAACGTCCCAGCGATTGCTCCTACACTAAAGGTGCCAGCCCTGAAAGCTCTTGCTGGTCCTCATCTCCCACTGGTAACCTCTCAAACGAACCACAAACACTTGGGCTCTGAACTTGTTTAGCCTACTAAAACTTCCAACGTACACAGCCTCTCCTGCTCAATCTGGCCAGAGCTCAACACCGACATTGCGAACGTCCAGCGATTGCTCCTACACTAAAGGTGCCAGCCCTGAAAGCTCTTGCTGGTCCTCATCTCCCACTGGTAACCTCTCAAACGAACCACAAACACTTGGCCTCTGAACTTGTTTAGCCTACTAAAACTTCCAACGTACACAGCCTCTCCTGCTCAATCTGGCCAGAGCTCAGCTCTGAAATTGCGAACGTCCAGCGATTGCTCCTACACTAAAGGTGCCAGCCCTGAAAGCTCTTGCTGGTCCTCATCTCCCACTGGTAACCTCTCAAACGAACCACAAACACTTGGGCTCTGAACTTGTTTAGCCTACTAAAACTTCCAACGTACACAGCCTCTCCTGCTCAATCTGGCCAGAGCTCAACTCCGAAATTGCGAACGTCCAGGGATTGCTCCTACGCTAAAGGTGCCAGCCCTGAAAGCTCTTGCTGGTCCTCATCTCCCACTGGTAAGCTCTCAAACGAACCACAAACACTTGGGCTCTGAACTTGTTTAGCCTACTAAAACTTCCAACGTACACAGCCTCTCCTGCTCAATCTGGCCAGAGCTCAACACCGAAATTGCGAACGTCCAGGGATTGCTCCTACACTAAAGGTGCCAGCCCTGAAAGCTCTTGCTGCTCCTCATCTCCCACTGGTAACCTCTCAAACGAACCACAAACACTTGGGCTCTGAACTTGTTTAGCCTACTAAAACTTCCAACGTACACAGCCTCTCCTGCTCAATCTGGCCAGAGCTCAACTGCGAAATTGCGAACGTCCAAGGATTGCTCCTACACTAAAGGTGCCAGCCCTGAAAGCTCTTGCTGGTCCTCATCTCCCACTGGTAACCTCTCAAACGAACCACAAACACTTGGGCTCTGAACTTGTTTAGCCTACTAAAACTTCCAACGTACACAGCCTCTCCTGCTCAATCTGGCCAAAATTCACCAACGAAATTGCGAAAGTCCAGGGATTGCTCCTACACTAAAGGTGCCAGCCCTGAAAGCTCTTGCTGGTCCTCATCTCCCACTGGTAACCTCTCAAACGAACCACAAACACTTGGGCTCTGAACTTGTTTAGCCTACTAAAACTTCCAACGTACACAGCCTCTCCTGCTCAATCTGGCCAGAGCTCAACTCTGAAATTGCGAACGTCCAGGGATTGCTCCTACACTAAAGGTGCCAGCCCTGAAAGCTCTTGCTGGTCCTCATCTCCCACTGGTAACCTCTCAAACGAACCACAAACACTTGGGCTCTGAACTTGTTTAGCCTACTAAAACTTCCAACGTACACAGCCTCTCCTGCTCAATCTGGCCAGAGCTCAACACCGAAATTGCGAACGTCCAAGGATTGCTCCTACATTAAAGGTGCCAGCCCTGAAAGCTCTTGCTGGTCCTCATCTCCCACTGGTAACCTCTCAAACGAACCACAAACACTTGGGCTCTGAACTTGTTTAGCCTACTAAAACTTCCAACGTACACAGCCTCTCCTGCTCAATCTGGCCAGAGCTCAACACCGAAATTGCGAACGTCCAGGGATTGCTCCTACACTAAAGGTGCCAGCCCTGAAAGCTCTTGCTGCTCCTCATCTCCCACTGGTAACCTCTCAAACGAACCACAAACACTTGGGCTCTGAACTTGTTTAGCCTACTAAAACTTCCAACGTACACAGCCTCTCCTGCTCAATCTGGCCAGAGCTCAACTGCGAAATTGCGAACGTCCAAGGATTGCTCCTACACTAAAGGTGCCAGCCCTGAAAGCTCTTGCTGGTCCTCATCTCCCACTGGTAACCTCTCAAACGAACCACAAACACTTGGGCTCTGAACTTGTTTAGCCTACTAAAACTTCCAACGTACACAGCCTCTCCTGCTCAATCTGGCCAAAATTCACCAACGAAATTGCGAAAGTCCAGGGATTGCTCCTACACTAAAGGTGCCAGCCCTGAAAGCTCTTGCTGGTCCTCATCTCCCACTGGTAACCTCTCAAACGAACCACAAACACTTGGGCTCTGAACTTGTTTAGCCTACTAAAACTTCCAACGTACACAGCCTCTCCTGCTCAATCTGGCCAGAGCTCAACTCTGAAATTGCGAACGTCCAAGGATTGCTCCTACACTAAAGGTGCCAGCCCTGAAAGCTCTTGCTGGTCCTCATCTCCCACTGGTAACCTCTCAAACGAACCACAAACACTTGGGCTCTGAACTTGTTTAGCCTACTAAAACTTCCAACGTACACAGCCTCTCCTGCTCAATCTGGCCAGAGCTCAACACCGAAATTGCGAACGTCCAAGGATTGCTCCTACATTAAAGGTGCCAGCCCTGAAAGCTCTTGCTGGTCCTCATCTCCCACTGGTAACCTCTCAAACGAACCACAAACACTTGGGCTCTGAACTTGTTTAGCCTACTAAAACTTCCAACGTACACAGCCTCTCCTGCTCAATCTGGCCAGAGCTCAACACCGAAATTGCGAACGTCCAGCGATTGCTCCTACACTAAAGGTGCCAGCCCTGAAAGCTCTTGCTGCTCCTCATCTCCCACTGGTAACCTCTCAAACGAACCACAAACACTTGGGCTCTGAACTTGTTTAGCCTACTAAAACTTCGAATGTACACAGCCTCTCCTGCTCAATCTGGCCAGAGCTCAACACCGACATTGCGAACGTCCAAGGATTGCTCCTACACTAAAGGTGCCAGCCCTGAAAGCTCTTGCTGGTCCTCATCTCCCACTGGTAACCTCTCAAACGAACCACAAACACTTGGGCTCTGAACTTGTTTAGGCTACTAAAACTTCCACCGTACACAGCCTCTCCTGCTCAATCTGGCCAAAATTCAACACCGACATTACGAACGTCCAGCGATTGCTCCTACACTAAAGGTGCCAGCCCTGAAAGCTCTTGCTGGTCCTCATCTCCCACTGGTAACCTCTCAAACGAACCACAAACACTTGGGCTCTGAACTTGTTTAGCCTACTAAAACTTCCAACGTACACAGCCTCTCCTGCTCAATCTGGCCAGAGCTCAACACCGACATTGCGAACGTCCAGGGATTGCTCCTACACTAAAGGTGCCAGCCCTGAAAGCTCTTGCTGGTCCTCATCTCCCACTGGTAACCTCTCAAACGAACCACAAACACTTGGGCTCTGAACTTGTTTAGCCTACTAAAACTTCCAACGTACACAGCCTCTCCTGCTCAATCTGGCCAGAGCTCAACTCCTAAATTGCGAAACGTCCAGCGATTGCTCCTACACTAAAGGTGCCAGCCCTGAAAGCTCTTGCTGGTCCTCATCTCCCACTGGTAACCTCTCAAACGAACCACAAACACTTGGGCTCTGAACTTGTTTAGCCTACTAAAACTTCCAACGTACACAGCCTCTCCTGCTCAATCTGGCCAGAGCTCAACACCGACATTGCGAACGTCCAGCGATTGCTCCTACACTAAAGGTGCCAGCCCTGAAAGCTCTTGCTGGTCCTCATCTCCCACTGGTAACCTCTCAAACGAACCACAAACACTTGGGCTCTGAACTTGTTTAGCCTACTAAAACTTCCAACGTACACAGCCTCTCCTGCTCAATCTGGCCAGAGCTCAACACCGACATTGCGAACGTCCAAGGATTGCTCCTACACTAAAGGTGCCAGCCCTGAAAGCTCTTGCTGGTCCTCATCTCCCACTGGTAACCTCTCAAACGAACCACAAACACTTGGGCTCTGAACTTGTTTAGCCTACTAAAACTTCGAATGTACACAGCCTCTCCTGCTCAATCTGGCCAGAGCTCAACACCGACATTGCGAACGTCCAAGGATTGCTCCTACACTAAAGGTGCCAGCCCTGAAAGCTCTTGCTGGTCCTCATCTCCCACTGGTAACCTCTCAAACGAACCACAAACACTTGGGCTCAGAACTTGTTTAGCCTACTAAAACTTCCAACGTACACAGCCTCTCCTGCTCAATCTGGCCAGAGCTCAACTCCGAAATTGCGAACGTCCAGCGATTGCTCCTACACTAAAGGTGCCAGCCCTGAAAGCTCTTGCTGGTCCTCATCTCCCACTGGTAACCTCTCAAACGAACCACAAACACTTGGGCTCTGAACTTGTTTAGCCTACTAAAACTTCCAACGTACACAGCCTCTCCTGCTCAATCTGGCCAGAGCTCAACTCTGAAATTGCGAACGTCCAGGGATTGCTCCTACACTAAAGGTGCCAGCCCTGAAAGCTCTTGCTGGTCCTCATCTCCCACTGGTAACCTCTCAAACGAACCACAAACACTTGGGCTCTGAACTTGTTTAGCCTACTAAAACTTCCAACGTACACAGCCTCTCCTGCTCAATCTGGCCAGAGCTCAACACCGAAATTGCGAACGTCCAAGGATTGCTCCTACATTAAAGGTGCCAGCCCTGAAAGCTCTTGCTGGTCCTCATCTCCCACTGGTAACCTCTCAAACGAACCACAAACACTTGGGCTCTGAACTTGTTTAGCCTACTAAAACTTCCAACGTACACAGCCTCTCCTGCTCAATCTGGCCAGAGCTCAACACCGAAATTGCGAACGTCCAGGGATTGCTCCTACACTAAAGGTGCCAGCCCTGAAAGCTCTTGCTGCTCCTCATCTCCCACTGGTAACCTCTCAAACGAACCACAAACACTTGGGCTCTGAACTTGTTTAGCCTACTAAAACTTCCAACGTACACAGCCTCTCCTGCTCAATCTGGCCAGAGCTCAACACCGACATTGCGAACGTCCAAGGATTGCTCCTACACTAAAGGTGCCAGCCCTGAAAGCTCTTGCTGGTCCTCATCTCCCACTGGTAACCTCTCAAACGAACCACAAACACTTGGGCTCTGAACTTGTTTAGTCTACTAAAACTTCCACCGTACACAGCCTCTCCTGCTCAATCTGGCCAAAATTCAACACCGACATTACGAACGTCCAGCGATTGCTCCTACACTAAAGGTGCCAGCCCTGAAAGCTCTTGCTGGTCCTCATCTCCCACTGGTAACCTCTCAAACGAACCACAAACACTTGGGCTCTGAACTTGTTTAGCCTACTAAAACTTCCAACGTACACAGCCTCTCCTGCTCAATCTGGCCAGAGCTCAACACCGAAATTGCGAACGTCCAGGGATTGCTCCTACACTAAAGGTGCCAGCCCTGAAAGCTCTTGCTGGTCCTCATCTCCCACTGGTAACCTCTCAAACGAACCACAAACACTTGGGCTCTGAACTTGTTTAGCCTACTAAAACTTCCAACGTACACAGCCTCTCCTGCTCAATCCAGCCGAAATTCAACACCGAAATTGTGAACGTCCAGCGATTGCTCCTACACTAAAGGTGCCAGCCCTGAAAGCTCTTGCTGGTCCTCATCTCCCACTGGTAACCTCTCAAACGAACCACAAACACTTGGGCTCTGAACTTGTTTAGCCTACTAAAACTTCCAACGTACACAGCCTCTCCTGCTCAATCTGGCCAGAGCTCAACACCGACATTGCGAACGTCCAGCGATTGCTCCTACACTAAAGGTGCCAGCCCTGAAAGCTCTTGCTGGTCCTCATCTCCCACTGGTAACCTCTCAAACGAACCACAAACACTTGGGCTCTGAACTTGTTTAGCCTACTAAAACTTCCAACGTACACAGCCTCTCCTGCTCAATCCGGCCAAAATTCAACTCCGAAATTGTGAACGTCCAGCGATTGCTCCTACACTAAAGGTGCCAGCCCTGAAAGCTCTTGCTGGTCCTCATCTCCCACTGGTAACCTCTCAAACGAACCACAAACACTTGGGCTCTGAACTTGTTTAGCCTACTAAAACTTCCAACGTACACAGCCTCTCCTGCTCAATGTGGCCAGAGCTCAACTCCGAAATTGCGAACGTCCAGCGATTGCTCCTACACTAAAGGTGCCAGCCCTGAAAGCTCTTGCTGGTCCTCATCTCCCACTGGTAACCTCTCAAACGAACCACAAACACTTGGGCTCTGAACTTGTTTAGCCTACTAAAACTTCCAACGTACACAGCCTCTCCTGCTCAATCTGGCCAGAGCTCCACACCGACATTGCGAACGTCCAGGGATTGCTCCTACACTAAAGGTGCCAGCCCTGAAAGCTCTTGCTGGTCCTCATCTCCCACTGGTAACCTCTCAAACGAACCACAAACACTTGGGCTCTGAACTTGTTTAGCCTACTAAAACTTCCAACGTACACAGCCTCTCCTGCTCAATCTGGCCAGAGCTCAACACCGACATTGCGAACGTCCAGCGATTGCTCCTACACTAAAGGTGCCAGCCCTGAAAGCTCTTGCTGGTCCTCATCTCCCACTGGTAACCTCTCAAACGAACCACAAACACTTGGGCTCTGAACTTGTTTAGGCTACTAAAACTTCCAACGTACACAGCCTCTCCTGCTCAATCCGGCCAAAATTCAACACCGAAATTGTGAACGTCCAGGGATTGCTCCTACACTAAAGGTGCCAGCCCTGAAAGCTCTTGCTGGTCCTCATCTCCCACTGGTAACCTCTCAAACGAACCACAAACACTTGGGCTCTGAACTTGTTTAGCCTACTAAAACTTCCAACGTACACAGCCTCTCCTGCTCAATCTGGCCAGAGCTCAACACCGACATTGAGAACGTCCAGCGATTGCTCCTACACTAAAGGTGCCAGCCCTGAAAGCTCTTGCTGGTCCTCATCTCCCACTGGTAACCTCTCAAACGAACCACAAACACTTGGGCTCTGAACTTGTTTAGCCTACTAAAACTTCCAACGTACACAGCCTCTCCTGCTCAATCTGGCCAGAGCTCAACACCGACATTGCGAACGTCCAGCGATTGCTCCTACACTAAAGGTGCCAGCCCTGAAAGCTCTTGCTGGTCCTCATCTCCCACTGGTAACCTCTCAAACGAACCACAAACACTTGGGCTCTGAACTTGTTTAGCCTACTAAAACTTCCAACGTACACAGCCTCTCCTGCTCAATCTGGCCAAAATTCAACTCCGAAATTGTGAACGTCCAGCGATTGCTCCTACACTAAAGGTGCCAGCCCTGAAAGCTCTTGCTGGTCCTCATCTCCCACTGGTAACCTCTCAAACGAACCACAAACACTTGGGCTCTGAACTTGTTTAGCCTACTAAAACTTCCAACGTACACAGCCTCTCCTGCTCAATGTGGCCAGAGCTCAACTCCGAAATTGCGAACGTCCAGCGATTGCTCCTACACTAAAGGTGCCAGCCCTGAAAGCTCTTGCTGGTCCTCATCTCCCACTGGTAACCTCTCAAACGAACCACAAACACTTGGGCTCTGAACTTGTTTAGCCTACTAAAACTTCCAACGTACACAGCCTCTCCTGCTCAATCTGGCCAGAGCTCCACACCGACATTGCGAACGTCCAGGGATTGCTCCTACACTAAAGGTGCCAGCCCTGAAAGCTCTTGCTGGTCCTCATCTCCCACTGGTAACCTCTCAAACGAACCACAAACACTTGGGCTCTGAACTTGTTTAGCCTACTAAAACTTCCAACGTACACAGCCTCTCCTGCTCAATCTGGCCAGAGCTCAACACCGACATTGCGAACGTCCAGCGATTGCTCCTACACTAAAGGTGCCAGCCCTGAAAGCTCTTGCTGGTCCTCATCTCCCACTGGTAACCTCTCAAACGAACCACAAACACTTGGGCTCTGAACTTGTTTAGCCTACTAAAACTTCCAACGTACACAGCCTCTCCTGCTCAATCCGGCCAAAATTCAACACCGAAATTGTGAACGTCCAGCGATTGCTCCTACACTAAAGGTGCCAGCCCTGAAAGCTCTTGCTGGTCCTCATCTCCCACTGGTAACCTCTCAAACGAACCACAAACACTTGGGCTCTGAACTTGTTTAGCCTACTAAAACTTCCAACGTACACAGCCTCTCCTGCTCAATCTGGCCAGAGCTCAACACCGACATTGCGAACGTCCAGGGATTGCTCCTACACTAAAGGTGCCAGCCCTGAAAGCTCTTGCTGGTCCTCATCTCCCACTGGTAACCTCTCAAACGAACCACAAACACTTGGGCTCTGAACTTGTTTAGCCTACTAAAACTTCCAACGTACACAGCCTCTCCTGCTCAATCTGGCCAGAGCTCAACACCGACATTGCGAACGTCCAGCGATTGCTCCTACACTAAAGGTGCCAGCCCTGAAAGCTCTTGCTGGTCCTCATCTCCCACTGGTAACCTCTCAAACGAACCACAAACACTTGGGCTCTGAACTTGTTTAGCCTACTAAAACTTCCAACGTACACAGCCTCTCCTGCTCAATCCGGACAAAATTCAACACCGAAATTGTGAACGTCCAGGGATTGCTCCTACACTAAAGGTGCCAGCCCTGAAAGCTCTTGCTGGTCCTCATCTCCCACTGGTAACCTCTCAAACGAACCACAAACACTTGGGCTCTGAACTTGTTTAGCCTACTAAAACTTCCAACGTACACAGCCTCTCCTGCTCAATCTGGCCAGAGCTCAACACCGACATTGAGAACGTCCAGCGATTGCTCCTACACTAAAGGTGCCAGCCCTGAAAGCTCTTGCTGGTCCTCATCTCCCACTGGTAACCTCTCAAACGAACCACAAACACTTGGGCTCTGAACTTGTTTAGCCTACTAAAACTTCCAACGTACACAGCCTCTCCTGCTCAATGTGGCCAGAGCTCAACACCGACATTGCGAACGTCCAGCGATTGCTCCTACACTAAAGGTGCCAGCCCTGAAAGCTCTTGCTGGTCCTCATCTCCCACTGGTAACCTCTCAAACGAACCACAAACACTTGGGCTCTGAACTTGTTTAGCCTACTAAAACTTCCAACGTACACAGCCTCTCCTGCTCAATGTGGCCAGAGCTCAACTCCGAAATTGCGAACGTCCAGCGATTGCTCCTACACTAAAGGTGCCAGCCCTGAAAGCTCTTGCTGGTCCTCATCTCCCACTGGTAACCTCTCAAACGAACCACAAACACTTGGGCTCTGAACTTGTTTAGCCTACTAAAACTTCCAACGTACACAGCCTCTCCTGCTCAATCTGGCCAGAGCTCCACACCGACATTGCGAACGTCCAGGGATTGCTCCTACACTAAAGGTGCCAGCCCTGAAAGCTCTTGCTGGTCCTCATCTCCCACTGGTAACCTCTCAAACGAACCACAAACACTTGGGCTCTGAACTTGTTTAGCCTACTAAAACTTCCAACGTACACAGCCTCTCCTGCTCAATCTGGCCAGAGCTCAACACCGACATTGCGAACGTCCAGCGATTGCTCCTACACTAAAGGTGCCAGCCCTGAAAGCTCTTGCTGGTCCTCATCTCCCACTGGTAACCTCTCAAACGAACCACAAACACTTGGGCTCTGAACTTGTTTAGGCTACTAAAACTTCCAACGTACACAGCCTCTCCTGCTCAATCCGGCCAAAATTCAACACCGAAATTGTGAACGTCCAGGGATTGCTCCTACACTAAAGGTGCCAGCCCTGAAAGCTCTTGCTGGTCCTCATCTCCCACTGGTAACCTCTCAAACGAACCACAAACACTTGGGCTCTGAACTTGTTTAGCCTACTAAAACTTCCAACGTACACAGCCTCTCCTGCTCAATCTGGCCAGAGCTCAACACCGACATTGAGAACGTCCAGCGATTGCTCCTACACTAAAGGTGCCAGCCCTGAAAGCTCTTGCTGGTCCTCATCTCCCACTGGTAACCTCTCAAACGAACCACAAACACTTGGGCTCTGAACTTGTTTAGCCTACTAAAACTTCCAACGTACACAGCCTCTCCTGCTCAATCTGGCCAGAGCTCAACACCGACATTGCGAACGTCCAGCGATTGCTCCTACACTAAAGGTGCCAGCCCTGAAAGCTCTTGCTGGTCCTCATCTCCCACTGGTAACCTCTCAAACGAACCACAAACACTTGGGCTCTGAACTTGTTTAGCCTACTAAAACTTCCAACGTACACAGCCTCTCCTGCTCAATCTGGCCAAAATTCAACTCCGAAATTGCGAACGTCCAGCGATTGCTCCTACACTAAAGGTGCCAGCCCTGAAAGCTCTTGCTGGTCCTCATCTCCCACTGGTAACCTCTCAAACGAACCACAAACACTTGGGCTCTGAACTTGTTTAGCCTACTAAAACTTCCAACGTACACAGCCTCTCCTGCTCAATGTGGCCAGAGCTCAACTCCGAAATTGCGAACGTCCAGCGATTGCTCCTACACTAAAGGTGCCAGCCCTGAAAGCTCTTGCTGGTCCTCATCTCCCACTGGTAACCTCTCAAACGAACCACAAACACTTGGGCTCTGAACTTGTTTAGCCTACTAAAACTTCCAACGTACACAGCCTCTCCTGCTCAATCTGGCCAGAGCTCCACACCGACATTGCGAACGTCCAGGGATTGCTCCTACACTAAAGGTGCCAGCCCTGAAAGCTCTTGCTGGTCCTCATCTCCCACTGGTAACCTCTCAAACGAACCACAAACACTTGGGCTCTGAACTTGTTTAGCCTACTAAAACTTCCAACGTACACAGCCTCTCCTGCTCAATCTGGCCAGAGCTCAACACCGACATTGCGAACGTCCAGCGATTGCTCCTACACTAAAGGTGCCAGCCCTGAAAGCTCTTGCTGGTCCTCATCTCCCACTGGTAACCTCTCAAACGAACCACAAACACTTGGGCTCTGAACTTGTTTAGCCTACTAAAACTTCCAACGTACACAGCCTCTCCTGCTCAATCCGGCCAAAATTCAACACCGACATTGCGAACGTCCAGGGATTGCTCCTACACTAAAGGTGCCAGCCCTGAAAGCTCTTGCTGGTCCTCATCTCCCACTGGTAACCTCTCAAACGAACCACAAACACTTGGGCTCTGAACTTGTTTAGCCTACTAAAACTTCCAACGTACACAGCCTCTCCTGCTCAATCTGGCCAGAGCTCAAC
This sequence comes from Gavia stellata, assembly GCF_030936135.1. Classification (NCBI taxonomy): domain Eukaryota; kingdom Metazoa; phylum Chordata; class Aves; order Gaviiformes; family Gaviidae; genus Gavia; species Gavia stellata. Next base: position 13,311 of record NW_026776499.1, read on the forward strand.
ACCGACATTGCGAACGTCCAGGGATTGCTCCTACACTAAAGGTGCCAGCCCTGAAAGCTCTTGCTGGTCCTCATCTCCCACTGGTAACCTCTCAAACGAACCACAAACACTTGGGCTCTGAACTTGTTTAGCCTACTAAAACTTCCAACGTACACAGCCTCTCCTGCTCAATCTGGCCAGAGCTCAACACCGACATTGCGAACGTCCAGCGATTGCTCCTACACTAAAGGTGCCAGCCCTGAAAGCTCTTGCTGGTCCTCATCTCCCACTGGTAACCTCTCAAACGAACCACAAACACTTGGGCTCTGAACTTGTTTAGCCTACTAAAACTTCCAACGTACACAGCCTCTCCTGCTCAATCCGGACAAAATTCAACACCGAAATTGTGAACGTCCAGGGATTGCTCCTACACTAAAGGTGCCAGCCCTGAAAGCTCTTGCTGGTCCTCATCTCCCACTGGTAACCTCTCAAACGAACCACAAACACTTGGGCTCTGAACTTGTTTAGCCTACTAAAACTTCCAACGTACACAGCCTCTCCTGCTCAATCTGGCCAGAGCTCAACACCGACATTGAGAACGTCCAGCGATTGCTCCTACACTAAAGGTGCCAGCCCTGAAAGCTCTTGCTGGTCCTCATCTCCCACTGGTAACCTCTCAAACGAACCACAAACACTTGGGCTCTGAACTTGTTTAGCCTACTAAAACTTCCAACGTACACAGCCTCTCCTGCTCAATGTGGCCAGAGCTCAACACCGACATTGCGAACGTCCAGCGATTGCTCCTACACTAAAGGTGCCAGCCCTGAAAGCTCTTGCTGGTCCTCATCTCCCACTGGTAACCTCTCAAACGAACCACAAACACTTGGGCTCTGAACTTGTTTAGCCTACTAAAACTTCCAACGTACACAGCCTCTCCTGCTCAATCTGGCCAAAATTCAACTCCGAAATTGTGAACGTCCAGCGATTGCTCCTACACTAAAGGTGCCAGCCCTGAAAGCTCTTGCTGGTCCTCATCTCCCACTGGTAACCTCTCAAACGAACCACAAACACTTGGGCTCTGAACTTGTTTAGCCTACTAAAACTTCCAACGTACACAGCCTCTCCTGCTCAATGTGGCCAGAGCTCAACTCCGAAATTGCGAACGTCCAGCGATTGCTCCTACACTAAAGGTGCCAGCCCTGAAAGCTCTTGCTGGTCCTCATCTCCCACTGGTAACCTCTCAAACGAACCACAAACACTTGGGCTCTGAACTTGTTTAGCCTACTAAAACTTCCAACGTACACAGCCTCTCCTGCTCAATCTGGCCAGAGCTCCACACCGACATTGCGAACGTCCAGGGATTGCTCCTACACTAAAGGTGCCAGCCCTGAAAGCTCTTGCTGGTCCTCATCTCCCACTGGTAACCTCTCAAACGAACCACAAACACTTGGGCTCTGAACTTGTTTAGCCTACTAAAACTTCCAACGTACACAGCCTCTCCTGCTCAATCTGGCCAGAGCTCAACACCGACATTGCGAACGTCCAGCGATTGCTCCTACACTAAAGGTGCCAGCCCTGAAAGCTCTTGCTGGTCCTCATCTCCCACTGGTAACCTCTCAAACGAACCACAAACACTTGGGCTCTGAACTTGTTTAGCCTACTAAAACTTCCAACGTACACAGCCTCTCCTGCTCAATCCGGCCAAAATTCAACACCGAAATTGTGAACGTCCAGCGATTGCTCCTACACTAAAGGTGCCAGCCCTGAAAGCTCTTGCTGGTCCTCATCTCCCACTGGTAACCTCTCAAACGAACCACAAACACTTGGGCTCTGAACTTGTTTAGCCTACTAAAACTTCCAACGTACACAGCCTCTCCTGCTCAATCTGGCCAGAGCTCAACACCGACATTGCGAACGTCCAGGGATTGCTCCTACACTAAAGGTGCCAGCCCTGAAAGCTCTTGCTGGTCCTCATCTCCCACTGGTAACCTCTCAAACGAACCACAAACACTTGGGCTCTGAACTTGTTTAGCCTACTAAAACTTCCAACGTACACAGCCTCTCCTGCTCAATCTGGCCAGAGCTCAACACCGAAATTGCGAACGTCCAGCGATTGCTCCTACACTAAAGGTGCCAGCCCTGAAAGCTCTTGCTGGTCCTCATCTCCCACTGGTAACCTCTCAAACGAACCACAAACACTTGGGCTCTGAACTTGTTTAGCCTACTAAAACTTCCAACGTACACAGCCTCTCCTGCTCAATCTGGCCAGAGCTCAACACCGACATTGCGAACGTCCAAGGATTGCTCCTACACTAAAGGTGCCAGCCCTGAAAGCTCTTGCTGGTCCTCATCTCCCACTGGTAACCTCTCAAACGAACCACAAACACTTGGGCTCTGAACTTGTTTAGCCTACTAAAACTTCGAATGTACACAGCCTCTCCTGCTCAATCTGGCCAGAGCTCAACACCGACATTGCGAACGTCCAAGGATTGCTCCTACACTAAAGGTGCCAGCCCTGAAAGCTCTTGCTGGTCCTCATCTCCCACTGGTAGCCTCTCAAACGAACCACAAACACTTGGGCTCTGAACTTGTTTAGCCTACTAAAACTTCCAACGTACACAGCCTCTCCTGCTCAATCTGGCCAGAGCTCAACTCCGAAATTGCGAACGTCCAGCGATTGCTCCTACACTAAAGGTGCCAGCCCTGAAAGCTCTTGCTGGTCCTCATCTCCCACTGGTAACCTCTCAAACGAACCACAAACACTTGGGCTCTGAACTTGTTTAGCCTACTAAAACTTCCAACGTACACAGCCTCTCCTGCTCAATCTGGCCAGAGCTCAACACCGACATTGCGAACGTCCAGCGATTGCTCCTACACTAAAGGTGCCAGCCCTGAAAGCTCTTGCTGGTCCTCATCTCCCACTGGTAACCTCTCAAACGAACCACAAACACTTGGGCTCTGAACTTGTTTAGCCTACTAAAACTTCGAATGTACACAGCCTCTCCTGCTCAATCTGGCCAGAGCTCAACACCGACATTGCGAACGTTCCAAGGATTGCTCCTACACTAAAGGTGCCAGCCCTGAAAGCTCTTGCTGGTCCTCATCTCCCACTGGTAACCTCTCAAACGAACCACAAACACTTGGGCTCTGAACTTGTTTAGCCTACTAAAACTTCCAACGTACACAGCCTCTCCTGCTCAATCTGGCCAGAGCTCAACTCCGAAATTGCGAACATCCAAGGATTGCTCCTACACTAAAGGTGCCAGCCCTGAAAGCTCTTGCTGGTCCTCATCTCCCACTGGTAACCTCTCAAACGAACCACAAACACTTGGGCTCTGAACTTGTTTAGCCTACTAAAACTTCCAACGTACACAGCCTCTCCTGCTCAATCTGGCCAAAATTCAACACCGACATTACGAACGTCCAGCGATTGCTCCTACACTAAAGGTGCCAGCCCTGAAAGCTCTTGCTGGTCCTCATCTCCCACTGGTAACCTCTCAAACGAACCACAAACACTTGGGCTCTGAACTTGTTTAGCCTACTAAAACTTCCAACGTACACAGCCTCTCCTGCTCAATCTGGCCAGAGCTCAACACCGAAATTGCGAACGTCCAGGGATTGCTCCTACACTAAAGGTGCCAGCCCTGAAAGCTCTTGCTGGTCCTCATCTCCCACTGGTAACCTCTCAAACGAACCACAAACACTTGGGCTCTGAACTTGTTTAGCCTACTAAAACTTCCAACGTACACAGCCTCTCCTGCTCAATCCGGCCAAAATTCAACACCGAAATTGTGAACGTCCAGCGATTGCTCCTACACTAAAGGTGCCAGCCCTGAAAGCTCTTGCTGGTCCTCATCTCCCACTGGTAAACTCTCAAACGAACCACAAACACTTGGGCTCTGAACTTGTTTAGCCTACTAAAACTTCCAACGTACACAGCCTCTCCTGCTCAATCTGGCCAGAGCTCAACACCGACATTGCGAACGTCCAGCGATTGCTCCTACACTAAAGGTGCCAGCCCTGAAAGCTCTTGCTGGTCCTCATCTCCCACTGGTAACCTCTCAAACGAACCACAAACACTTGGGCTCAGAACTTGTTTAGCCTACTAAAACTTCCAACGTACACAGCCTCTCCTGCTCAATCTGGCCAAAATTCAACTCCGAAATTGTGAACGTCCAGCGATTGCTCCTACACTAAGGTGCCAGCCCTGAAAGCTCTTGCTGGTCCTCATCTCCCACTGGTAACCTCTCAAACGAACCACAAACACTTGGGCTCTGAACTTGTTTAGCCTACTAAAACTTCCAACGTACACAGCCTCTCCTGCTCAATGTGGCCAGAGCTCAACTCCGAAATTGCGAACGTCCAGCGATTGCTCTACACTAAAGGTGCCAGCCCTGAAAGCTCTTGCTGTCCTCATCTCCCACTGGTAACCTCTCAAACGAACACAAAACACTTGGGCTCTGAACTTGTTTAGTCTACTAAAACTTCCACCGTACACAGCCTCTCCTGCTCAATCTGGCCAAAATTCACACCGACATTACGAACGTCAGCGATTGCTCCTACACTAAAGGTGCCAGCCCTGAAAGCTCTTGCTGGTCCTCATCTCCCACTGGTAACCTCTCAACGAACCACAAACACTTGGGCTCTGAACTTGTTTAGCCTACTAAAACTTCCAACGTACACAGCCTCTCCTGCTCAATCTGGCCAGAGCTCAACACCGAAATTGCGAACGTCCAGGGATTGCTCCTACACTAAAGGTGCCAGCCCTGAAAGCTCTTGCTGGTCCTCATCTCCCACTGGTAACCTCTCAAACGAACCACAAACACTTGGGCTCTGAACTTGTTTAGCCTACTAAACTTCCAACGTACACAGCCTCTCCTGCTCAATCGGCCAAAATTCAACACCGAAATTGTGAACGTCCAGCGATTGCTCCTACACTAAAGGTGCCAGCCCTGAAAGCTCTTGCTGGTCCTCATCTCCCACTGGTAACCTCTCAACGAACCACAAACACTTGGGCTCTGAACTTGTTTAGCCTACTAAAACTTCAACGTACACAGCCTCTCCTGCTCAATCTGGCCAGAGCTCAACACCGACATTGCGAACGTCCAGCGATTGCTCCTACACTAAAGGTGCCAGCCCTGAAAGCTCTTGCTGGTCCTCATCTCCCACTGGTAACCTCTCAAACGAACCACAAACACTTGGCCTCTGAACTTGTTTAGCCTACTAAAACTTCCAACGTACACAGCCTCTCCTGCTCAATCTGGCCAAAATTCAACTCCGAAATTGTGAACGTCCAGCGATTGCTCCTACACTAAAGGTGCCAGCCCTGAAAGCTCTTGCTGGTCCTCATCTCCCACTGGTAACCTCTCAAACGAACCACAAACACTTGGGCTCTGAACTTGTTTAGCCTACTAAAACTTCCAACGTACACAGCCTCTCCTGCTCAATGTGGCCAGAGCTCAACTCCGAAATTGCGAACGTCCAGCGATTGCTCCTACACTAAAGGTGCCAGCCCTGAAAGCTCTTGCTGGTCCTCATCTCCCACTGGTAACCTCTCAAACGAACCACAAACACTTGGGCTCTGAACTTGTTTAGCCTACTAAAACTTCCAACGTACACAGCCTCTCCTGCTCAATCTGGCCAGAGCTCCACACCGACATTGCGAACGTCCAGGGATTGCTCCTACACTAAAGGTGCCAGCCCTGAAAGCTCTTGCTGGTCCTCATCTCCCACTGGTAACCTCTCAAACGAACCACAAAACTTGGGCTCTGAACTTGTTTAGCCTACTAAAACTTCCAACGTACACAGCCTCTCCTGCTCAATCTGGCCAGAGCTCAACACCGACATTGCGAACGTCCAGCGATTGCTCCTACACTAAAGGTGCCAGCCCTGAAAGCTCTTGCTGGTCCTCATCTCCCACTGGTAACCTCTCAAACGAACCACAAACACTTGGGCTCTGAACTTGTTTAGCCTACTAAAACTTCCAACGTACACAGCCTCTCCTGCTCAATCCGGCCAAAATTCAACATCGAAATTGTGAACGTCCAGCGATTGCTCCTACACTAAAGGTGCCAGCCCTGAAAGCTCTTGCTGGTCCTCATCTCCCACTGGTAACCTCTCAAACGAACCACAAACACTTGGGCTCTGAACTTGTTTAGCCTACTAAAACTTCCAACGTACACAGCCTCTCCTGCTCAATCTGGCCAGAGCTCAACACCGACATTGCGAACGTCCAGCGATTGCTCCTACACTAAAGGTGCCAGCCCTGAAAGCTCTTGCTGGTCCTCATCTCCCACTGGTAACCTCTCAAACGAACCACAAACACTTGGGCTCTGAACTTGTTTAGCCTACTAAAACTTCCAACGTACACAGCCTCTCCTGCTCAATCCGGCCAAAATTCAACTCCGAAATTGTGAACGTCCAGCGATTGCTCCTACACTAAAGGTGCCAGCCCTGAAAGCTCTTGCTGGTCCTCATCTCCCACTGGTAACCTCTCAAACGAACCACAAACACTTGGGCTCTGAACTTGTTTAGCCTACTAAAACTTCCAACGTACACAGCCTCTCCTGCTCAATGTGGCCAGAGCTCAACTCCGAAATTGCGAACGTCCAGCGATTGCTCCTACACTAAAGGTGCCAGCCCTGAAAGCTCTTGCTGGTCCTCATCTCCCACTGGTAACCTCTCAAACGAACCACAAACACTTGGGCTCTGAACTTGTTTAGCCTACTAAAACTTCCAACGTACACAGCCTCTCCTGCTCAATCTGGCCAGAGCTCCACACCGACATTGCGAACGTCCAGCGATTGCTCCTACACTAAAGGTGCCAGCCCTGAAAGCTCTTGCTGGTCCTCATCTCCCACTGGTAACCTCTCAAACGAACCACAAACACTTGGGCTCTGAACTTGTTTAGCCTACTAAAACTTCCAACGTACACAGCCTCTCCTGCTCAATCTGGCCAGAGCTCAACACCGACATTGCGAACGTCCAGCGATTGCTCCTACACTAAAGGTGCCAGCCCTGAAAGCTCTTGCTGGTCCTCATCTCCCACTGGTAACCTCTCAAACGAACCACAAACACTTGGGCTCTGAACTTGTTTAGGCTACTAAAACTTCCAACGTACACAGCCTCTCCTGCTCAATCCGGACAAAATTCAACACCGAAATTGTGAACGTCCAGGGATTGCTCCTACACTAAAGGTGCCAGCCCTGAAAGCTCTTGCTGGTCCTCATCTCCCACTGGTAACCTCTCAAACGAACCACAAACACTTGGGCTCTGAACTTGTTTAGCCTACTAAAACTTCCAACGTACACAGCCTCTCCTGCTCAATCTGGCCAGAGCTCAACACCGACATTGAGAACGTCCAGCGATTGCTCCTACACTAAAGGTGCCAGCCCTGAAAGCTCTTGCTGGTCCTCATCTCCCACTGGTAACCTCTCAAACGAACCACAAACACTTGGGCTCTGAACTTGTTTAGCCTACTAAAACTTCCAACGTACACAGCCTCTCCTGCTCAATCTGGCCAGAGCTCAACACCGACATTGCGAACGTCCAGCGATTGCTCCTACACTAAAGGTGCCAGCCCTGAAAGCTCTTGCTGGTCCTCATCTCCCACTGGTAACCTCTCAAACGAACCACAAACACTTGGGCTCTGAACTTGTTTAGCCTACTAAAACTTCCAACGTACACAGCCTCTCCTGCTCAATCTGGCCAAAATTCAACTCCGAAATTGTGAACGTCCAGCGATTGCTCCTACACTAAAGGTGCCAGCCCTGAAAGCTCTTGCTGGTCCTCATCTCCCACTGGTAACCTCTCAAACGAACCACAAACACTTGGGCTCTGAACTTGTTTAGCCTACTAAAACTTCCAACGTACACAGCCTCTCCTGCTCAATGTGGCCAGAGCTCAACTCCGAAATTGCGAACGTCCAGCGATTGCTCCTACACTAAAGGTGCCAGCCCTGAAAGCTCTTGCTGGTCCTCATCTCCCACTGGTAACCTCTCAAACGAACCACAAACACTTGGGCTCTGAACTTGTTTAGCCTACTAAAACTTCCAACGTACACAGCCTCTCCTACTCAATCTGGCCAGAGCTCCACACCGACATTGCGAACGTCCAGGGATTGCTCCTACACTAAAGGTGCCAGCCCTGAAAGCTCTTGCTGGTCCTCATCTCCCACTGGTAACCTCTCAAACGAACCACAAACACTTGGGCTCTGAACTTGTTTAGCCTACTAAAACTTCCAACGTACACAGCCTCTCCTGCTCAATCTGGCCAGAGCTCAACACCGACATTGCGAACGTCCAGCGATTGCTCCTACACTAAAGGTGCCAGCCCTGAAAGCTCTTGCTGGTCCTCATCTCCCACTGGTAACCTCTCAAACGAACCACAAACACTTGGGCTCTGAACTTGTTTAGCCTACTAAAACTTCCAACGTACACAGCCTCTCCTGCTCAATCCGGCCAAAATTCAACACCGAAATTGTGAACGTCCAGCGATTGCTCCTACACTAAAGGTGCCAGCCCTGAAAGCTCTTGCTGGTCCTCATCTCCCACTGGTAACCTCTCAAACGAACCACAAACACTTGGGCTCTGAACTTGTTTAGCCTACTAAAACTTCCAACGTACACAGCCTCTCCTGCTCAATCTGGCCAGAGCTCAACACCGACATTGCGAACGTCCAGCGATTGCTCCTACACTAAAGGTGCCAGCCCTGAAAGCTCTTGCTGGTCCTCATCTCCCACTGGTAACCTCTCAAACGAACCACAAACACTTGGGCTCTGAACTTGTTTAGCCTACTAAAACTTCCAACGTACACAGCCTCTCCTGCTCAATCTGGCCAGAGCTCAACACCGACATTGCGAACGTCCAGCGATTGCTCCTACACTAAAGGTGCCAGCCCTGAAAGCTCTTGCTGCTCCTCATCTCCCACTGGTAACCTCTCAAACGAACCACAAACACTTGGGCTCTGAACTTGTTTAGCCTACTAAAACTTCCAACGTACACAGCCTCTCCTGCTCAATCTGGCCAAAATTCACCAACGAAATTGCGAACGTCCAGGGATTGCTCCTACACTAAAGGTGCCAGCCCTGAAAGCTCTTGCTGGTCCTCATCTCCCACTGGTAACCTCTCAAACGAACCACAAACACTTGGGCTCTGAACTTGTTTAGCCTACTAAAACTTCCAACGTACACAGCCTCTCCTGCTCAATCTGGCCAGAGCTCAACACCGACATTGAGAACGTCCAGCGATTGCTCCTACACTAAAGGTGCCAGCCCTGAAAGCTCTTGCTGGTCCTCATCTCCCACTGGTAACCTCTCAAACGAACCACAAACACTTGGGCTCTGAACTTGTTTAGCCTACTAAAACTTCCAACGTACACAGCCTCTCCTGCTCAATCTGGCCAGAGCTCAACACCGACATTGCGAACGTCCAGCGATTGCTCCTACACTAAAGGTGCCAGCCCTGAAAGCTCTTGCTGGTCCTCATCTCCCACTGGTAACCTCTCAAACGAACCACAAACACTTGGGCTCTGAACTTGTTTAGCCTACTAAAACTTCCAACGTACACAGCCTCTCCTGCTCAATCTGGCCAGAGCTCAACACCGACATTGCGAACGTCCAGCGATTCCTCCTACACTAAAGGTGCCAGCCCTGAAAGCTCTTGCTGGTCCTCATCTCCCACTGGTAACCTCTCAAACGAACCACAAACACTTGGGCTCTGAACTTGTTTAGCCTACTAAAACTTCCAACGTACACAGCCTCTCCTGCTCAATGTGGCCAGAGCTCAACTCCGAAATTGCGAACGTCCAGCGATTGCTCCTACACTAAAGGTGCCAGCCCTGAAAGCTCTTGCTGGTCCTCATCTCCCACTGGTAACCTCTCAAACGAACCACAAACACTTGGGCTCTGAACTTGTTTAGCCTACTAAAACTTCCAACGTACACAGCCTCTCCTGCTCAATCTGGCCAGAGCTCCACACCGACATTGCGAACGTCCAGGGATTGCTCCTACACTAAAGGTGCCAGCCCTGAAAGCTCTTGCTGGTCCTCATCTCCCACTGGTAACCTCTCAAACGAACCACAAACACTTGGGCTCTGAACTTGTTTAGCCTACTAAAACTTCCAACGTACACAGCCTCTCCTGCTCAATCTGGCCAGAGCTCAACACCGACATTGCGAACGTCCAGCGATTGCTCCTACACTAAAGGTGCCAGCCCTGAAAGCTCTTGCTGGTCCTCATCTCCCACTGGTAACCTCTCAAACGAACCACAAACACTTGGGCTCTGAACTTGTTTAGCCTACTAAAACTTCCAACGTACACAGCCTCTCCTGCTCAATCCGGCCAAAATTCAACACCGAAATTGTGAACGTCCAGCGATTGCTCCTACACTAAAGGTGCCAGCCCTGAAAGCTCTTGCTGGTCCTCATCTCCCACTGGTAACCTCTCAAACGAACCACAAACACTTGGGCTCTGAACTTGTTTAGCCTACTAAAACTTCCAACGTACACAGCCTCTCCTGCTCAATCTGGCCAGAGCTCAACACCGACATTGCGAACGTCCAGGGATTGCTCCTACACTAAAGGTGCCAGCCCTGAAAGCTCTTGCTGGTCCTCATCTCCCACTGGTAACCTCTCAAACGAACCACAAACACTTGGGCTCTGAACTTGTTTAGCCTACTAAAACTTCCAACGTACACAGCCTCTCCTGCTCAATCTGGCCAGAGCTCAACACCGAAATTGCGAACGTCCAGCGATTGCTCCTACACTAAAGGTGCCAGCCCTGAAAGCTCTTGCTGGTCCTCATCTCCCACTGGTAACCTCTCAAACGAACCACAAACACTTGGGCTCTGAACTTGTTTAGCCTACTAAAACTTCCAACGTACACAGCCTCTCCTGCTCAATCTGGCCAGAGCTCAACACCGACATTGCGAACGTCCAAGGATTGCTCCTACACTAAAGGTGCCAGCCCTGAAAGCTCTTGCTGGTCCTCATCTCCCACTGGTAACCTCTCAAACGAACCACAAACACTTGGGCTCTGAACTTGTTTAGCCTACTAAAACTTCGAATGTACACAGCCTCTCCTGCTCAATCTGGCCAGAGCTCAACACCGACATTGCGAACGTCCAAGGATTGCTCCTACACTAAAGGTGCCAGCCCTGAAAGCTCTTGCTGGTCCTCATCTCCCACTGGTAGCCTCTCAAACGAACCACAAACACTTGGGCTCTGAACTTGTTTAGCCTACTAAAACTTCCAACGTACACAGCCTCTCCTGCTCAATCTGGCCAGAGCTCAACTCCGAAATTGCGAACGTCCAGCGATTGCTCCTACACTAAAGGTGCCAGCCCTGAAAGCTCTTGCTGGTCCTCATCTCCCACTGGTAACCTCTCAAACGAACCACAAACACTTGGGCTCTGAACTTGTTTAGCCTACTAAAACTTCCAACGTACACAGCCTCTCCTGCTCAATCTGGCCAGAGCTCAACACCGACATTGCGAACGTCCAGCGATTGCTCCTACACTAAAGGTGCCAGCCCTGAAAGCTCTTGCTGGTCCTCATCTCCCACTGGTAACCTCTCAAACGAACCACAAACACTTGGGCTCTGAACTTGTTTAGCCTACTAAAACTTCGAATGTACACAGCCTCTCCTGCTCAATCTGGCCAGAGCTCAACACCGACATTGCGAACGTCCAAGGATTGCTCCTACACTAAAGGTGCCAGCCCTGAAAGCTCTTGCTGGTCCTCATCTCCCACTGGTAACCTCTCAAACGAACCACAAACACTTGGGCTCTGAACTTGTTTAGCCTACTAAAACTTCCAACGTACACAGCCTCTCCTGCTCAATCTGGCCAGAGCTCAACTCCGAAATTGCGAACGTCCAAGGATTGCTCCTACACTAAAGGTGCCAGCCCTGAAAGCTCTTGCTGGTCCTCATCTCCCACTGGTAACCTCTCAAACGAACCACAAACACTTGGGCTCTGAACTTGTTTAGTCTACTAAAACTTCCACCGTACACAGCCTCTCCTGCTCAATCTGGCCAAAATTCAACACCGACATTACGAACGTCCAGCGATTGCTCCTACACTAAAGGTGCCAGCCCTGAAAGCTCTTGCTGGTCCTCATCTCCCACTGGTAACCTCTCAAACGAACCACAAACACTTGGGCTCTGAACTTGTTTAGCCTACTAAAACTTCCAACGTACACAGCCTCTCCTGCTCAATCTGGCCAGAGCTCAACACCGAAATTGCGAACGTCCAGGGATTGCTCCTACACTAAAGGTGCCAGCCCTGAAAGCTCTTGCTGGTCCTCATCTCCCACTGGTAACCTCTCAAACGAACCACAAACACTTGGGCTCTGAACTTGTTTAGCCTACTAAAACTTCCAACGTACACAGCCTCTCCTGCTCAATCCGGCCAAAATCCAACACCGAAATTGTGAACGTCCAGCGATTGCTCCTACACTAAAGGTGCCAGCCCTGAAAGCTCTTGCTGGTCCTCATCTCCCACTGGTAACCTCTCAAACGAACCACAAACACTTGGGCTCTGAACTTGTTTAGCCTACTAAAACTTCCAACGTACACAGCCTCTCCTGCTCAATCTGGCCAGAGCTCAACACCGACATTGCGAACGTCCAGCGATTGCTCCTACACTAAAGGTGCCAGCCCTGAAAGCTCTTGCTGGTCCTCATCTCCCACTGGTAACCTCTCAAACGAACCACAAACACTTGGGCTCAGAACTTGTTTAGCCTACTAAAACTTCCAACGTACACAGCCTCTCCTGCTCAATCTGGCCAAAATTCAACTCCGAAATTGTGAACGTCCAGCGATTGCTCCTACACTAAAGGTGCCAGCCCTGAAAGCTCTTGCTGGTCCTCATCTCCCACTGGTAACCTCTCAAACGAACCACAAACACTTGGGCTCTGAACTTGTTTAGCCTACTAAAACTTCCAACGTACACAGCCTCTCCTGCTCAATGTGGCCAGAGCTCAACTCCGAAATTGCGAACGTCCAGCGATTGCTCCTACACTAAAGGTGCCAGCCCTGAAAGCTCTTGCTGGTCCTCATCTCCCACTGGTAACCTCTCAAACGAACCACAAACACTTGGGCTCTGAACTTGTTTAGCCTACTAAAACTTCCAACGTACACAGCCTCTCCTGCTCAATCTGGCCAGAGCTCCACACCGACATTGCGAACGTCCAGCGATTGCTCCTACACTAAAGGTGCCAGCCCTGAAAGCTCTTGCTGGTCCTCATCTCCCACTGGTAACCTCTCAAACGAACCACAAACACTTGGGCTCTGAACTTGTTTAGCCTACTAAAACTTCCAACGTACACAGCCTCTCCTGCTCAATCTGGCCAGAGCTCAACACCGACATTGCGAACGTCCAGCGATTGCTCCTACACTAAAGGTGCCAGCCCTGAAAGCTCTTGCTGGTCCTCATCTCCCACTGGTAACCTCTCAAACGAACCACAAACACTTGGGCTCTGAACTTGTTTAGCCTACTAAAACTTCCAACGTACACAGCCTCTCCTGCTCAATCCGGCCAAAATTCAACATCGAAATTGTGAACGTCCAGCGATTGCTCCTACACTAAAGGTGCCAGCCCTGAAAGCTCTTGCTGGTCCTCATCTCCCACTGGTAACCTCTCAAACGAACCACAAACACTTGGGCTCTGAACTTGTTTAGCCTACTAAAACTTCCAACGTACACAGCCTCTCCTGCTCAATCTGGCCAGAGCTTAACACCGACATTGCGAACGTCCAGGGATTGCTCCTACACTAAAGGTGCCAGCCCTGAAAGCTCTTGCTGCTCCTCATCTCCCACTGGTAACCTCTCAAACGAACCACAAACACTTGGGCTCTGAACTTGTTTAGCCTACTAAAACTTCCAACGTACACAGCCTCTCCTGCTCAATCTGGCCAGAGCTCAACACCGACATTGCGAACGTCCAAGGATTGCTCCTACACTAAAGGTGCCAGCCCTGAAAGCTCTTGCTGGTCCTCATCTCCCACTGGTAACCTCTCAAACGAACCACAAACACTTGGGCTCTGAACTTGTTTAGTCTACTAAAACTTCCACCGTACACAGCCTCTCCTGCTCAATCTGGCCAAAATTCAACACCGACATTACGAACGTCCAGCGATTGCTCCTACACTAAAGGTGCCAGCCCTGAAAGCTCTTGCTGGTCCTCATCTCCCACTGGTAACCTCTCAAACGAACCACAAACACTTGGGCTCTGAACTTGTTTAGCCTACTAAAACTTCCAACGTACACAGCCTCTCCTGCTAAATCTGGCCAGAGCTCAACACCGAAATTGCGAACGTCCAGGGATTGCTCCTACACTAAAGGTGCCAGCCCTGAAAGCTCTTGCTGGTCCTCATCTCCCACTGGTAACCTCTCAAACGAACCACAAACACTTGGGCTCTGAACTTGTTTAGCCTACTAAAACTTCCAACGTACACAGCCTCTCCTGCTCAATCCAGCCAAAATTCAACACCGAAATTGTGAACGTCCAGCGATTGCTCCTACACTAAAGGTGCCAGCCCTGAAAGCTCTTGCTGGTCCTCATCTCCCACTGGTAACCTCTCAAACGAACCACAAACACTTGGGCTCTGAACTTGTTTAGCCTACTAAAACTTCCAACGTACACAGCCTCTCCTGCTCAATCTGGCCAGAGCTCAACACCGACATTGCGAACGTCCAGCGATTGCTCCTACACTAAAGGTGCCAGCCCTGAAAGCTCTTGCTGGTCCTCATCTCCCACTGGTAACCTCTCAAACGAACCACAAACACTTGGGCTCTGAACTTGTTTAGCCTACTAAAACTTCCAACGTACACAGCCTCTCCTGCTCAATCTGGCCAGAGCTCAACTGCGAAATTGCGAACGTCCAGCGATTGCTCCTACACTAAAGGTGCCAGCCCTGAAAGCTCTTGCTGGTCCTCATCTCCCACTGGTAACCTCTCAAACGAACCACAAACACTTGGGCTCTGAACTTGTTTAGCCTACTAAAACTTCCAACGTACACAGCCTCTCCTGCTCAATCTGGCCAGAGCTCAACTCCGAAATTGCGAACGTCCAAGGATTGCTCCTACACTAAAGGTGCCAGCCCTGAAAGCTCTTGCTGGTCCTCATCTCCCACTGGTAACCTCTCAAACGAACCACAAACACTTGGGCTCTGAACTTGTTTAGCCTACTAAAACTTCGAATGTACACAGCCTCTCCTGCTCAATCTGGCCAGAGCTCAACACCGACATTGCGAACGTCCAAGGATTGCTCCTACACTAAAGGTGCCAGCCCTGAAAGCTCTTGCTGGTCCTCATCTCCCACTGGTAACCTCTCAAACGAACCACAAACACTTGGGCTCTGAACTTGTTTAGCCTACTAAAACTTCGAATGTACACAGCCTCTCCTGCTCAATCTGGCCAGAGCTCAACACCGACATTGCGAACGTCCAAGGATTGCTCCTACACTAAAGGTGCCAGCCCTGAAAGCTCTTGCTGGTCCTCATCTCCCACTGGTAACCTCTCAAACGAACCACAAACACTTGGGCTCTGAACTTGTTTAGCCTACTAAAACTTCCAACGTACACAGCCTCTCCTGCTCAATCTGGCCAGAGCTCAACTCCGAAATTGCGAACGTCCAAGGATTGCTCCTACACTAAAGGTGCCAGCCCTGAAAGCTCTTGCTGGTCCTCATCTCCCACTGGTAACCTCTCAAACGAACCACAAACACTTGGGCTCTGAACTTGTTTAGCCTACTAAAACTTCCAACGTACACAGCCTCTCCTGCTCAATCTGGCCAGAGCTCAACACCGACATTGCGAACGTCCAGGGATTGCTCCTACACTAAAGGTGCCAGCCCTGAAAGCTCTTGCTGGTCCTCATCTCCCACTGGTAACCTCTCAAACGAACCACAAACACTTGGGCTCTGAACTTGTTTAGCCTACTAAAACTTCCAACGTACACAGCCTCTCCTGCTCAATGTGGCCAGAGCTCAACACCGACATTGCGAACGTCCAGCGATTGCTCCTACACTAAAGGTGCCAGCCCTGAAAGCTCTTGCTGGTCCTCATCTCCCACTGGTAACCTCTCAAACGAACCACAAACACTTGGGCTCTGAACTTGTTTAGCCTACTAAAACTTCCAACGTACACAGCCTCTCCTGCTAAATCTGGCCAGAGCTCAACACCGAAATTGCGAACGTCCAGGGATTGCTCCTACACTAAAGGTGCCAGCCCTGAAAGCTCTTGCTGGTCCTCATCTCCCACTGGTAACCTCTCAAACGAACCACAAACACTTGGGCTCTGAACTTGTTTAGCCTACTAAAACTTCCAACGTACACAGCCTCTCCTGCTCAATCCGGCCAAAATTCAACACCGAAATTGTGAACGTCCAGCGATTGCTCCTACACTAAAGGTGCCAGCCCTGAAAGCTCTTGCTGGTCCTCATCTCCCACTGGTAACCTCTCAAACGAACCACAAACACTTGGGCTCTGAACTTGTTTAGCCTACTAAAACTTCCAACGTACACAGCCTCTCCTGCTCAATCTGGCCAGAGCTCAACACCGACATTGAGAACGTCCAGCGATTGCTCCTACACTAAAGGTGCCAGCCCTGAAAGCTCTTGCTGGTCCTCATCTCCCACTGGTAACCTCTCAAACGAACCACAAACACTTGGGCTCTGAACTTGTTTAGCCTACTAAAACTTCCAACGTACACAGCCTCTCCTGCTCAATCTGGCCAGAGCTCAACACCGACATTGAGAACGTCCAGCGATTGCTCCTACACTAAAGGTGCCAGCCCTGAAAGCTCTTGCTGGTCCTCATCTCCCACTGGTAACCTCTCAAACGAACCACAAACACTTGGGCTCTGAACTTGTTTAGCCTACTAAAACTTCCAACGTACACAGCCTCTCCTGCTCAATCTGGCCAGAGCTCAACACCGAAATTGCGAACGTCCAGCGATTGCTCCTACACTAAAGGTGCCAGCCCTGAAAGCTCTTGCTGGTCCTCATCTCCCACTGGTAACCTCTCAAACGAACCACAAACACTTGGCTCTGAACTTGTTTAGCCTACTAAAACTTCCAACGTACACAGCCTCTCCTGCTCAATCTGGCCAGAGCTCAACACCGACATTGCGAACGTCCAGCGATTGCTCCTACACTAAAGGTGCCAGCCCTGAAAGCTCTTGCTGGTCCTCATCTCCCACTGGTAACCTCTCAAACGAACCACAAACACTTGGCCTCTGAACTTGTTTAGCCTACTAAAACTTCCAACGTACACAGCCTCTCCTGCTCAATCTGGCCAGAGCTCCACACCGAAATTGCGAACGTCCAGCGATTGCTCCTACACTAAAGGTGCCAGCCCTGAAAGCTCTTGCTGGTCCACATCTCCCACTGGTAACCTCTCAAACGAACCACAAACACTTGGGCTCTGAACTTGTTTAGCCTACTAAAACTTCCAACGTACACAGCCTCTCCTGCTAAATCTGGCCAGAGCTCCACACCGAAATTGCGAACGTCCAGGGATTGCTCCTACACTAAAGGTGCCAGCCCTGAAAGCTCTTGCTGGTCCTCATCTCCCACTGGTAACCTCTCAAACGAACCACAAACACTTGGGCTCTGAACTTGTTTAGCCTACTAAAACTTCCAACGTACACAGCCTCTCCTGCTCAATCTGGCCAAAATTCAACTCCGAAATTGTGAACGTCCAGCGATTGCTCCTACACTAAAGGTGCCAGCCCTGAAAGCTCTTGCTGGTCCTCATCTCCCACTGGTAACCTCTCAAACGAACCACAAACACTTGGGCTCTGAACTTGTTTAGCCTACTAAAACTTCCAACGTACACAGCCTCTCCTGCTCAATCTGGCCAGAGCTCAACACCGACATTGCGAACGTCCAGCGATTGCTCCTACACTAAAGGTGCCAGCCCTGAAAGCTCTTGCTGGTCCTCATCTCCCACTGGTAACCTCTCAAACGAACCACAAACACTTGGCCTCTGAACTTGTTTAGCCTACTAAAACTTCCAACGTACACAGCCTCTCCTGCTCAATCTGGCCAGAGCTCCACACCGAAATTGCGAACGTCCAGCGATTGCTCCTACACTAAAGGTGCCAGCCCTGAAAGCTCTTGCTGGTCCTCATCTCCCACTGGTAACCTCTCAAACGAACCACAAACACTTGGGCTCTGAACTTGTTTAGCCTACTAAAACTTCCAACGTACACAGCCTCTCCTGCTAAATCTGGCCAGAGCTCCACACCGAAATTGCGAACGTCCAGGGATTGCTCCTACACTAAAGGTGCCAGCCCTGAAAGCTCTTGCTGGTCCTCATCTCCCACTGGTAACCTCTCAAACGAACCACAAACACTTGGGCTCTGAACTTGTTTAGCCTACTAAAACTTCCAACGTACACAGCCTCTCCTGCTCAATCTGGCCAAAATTCAACTCCGAAATTGTGAACGTCCAGCGATTGCTCCTACACTAAAGGTGCCAGCCCTGAAAGCTCTTGCTGGTCCTCATCTCCCACTGGTAACCTCTCAAACGAACCACAAACACTTGGGCTCTGAACTTGTTTAGCCTACTAAAACTTCCAACGTACACAGCCTCTCCTGCTCAATGTGGCCAGAGCTCAACTCCGAAATTGCGAACGTCCAGCGATTGCTCCTACACTAAAGGTGCCAGCCCTGAAAGCTCTTGCTGGTCCTCATCTCCCACTGGTAACCTCTCAAACGAACCACAAACACTTGGGCTCTGAACTTGTTTAGCCTACTAAAACTTCCAACGTACACAGCCTCTCCTGCTCAATCTGGCCAGAGCTCCACACCGACATTGCGAACGTCCAGGGATTGCTCCTACACTAAAGGTGCCAGCCCTGAAAGCTCTTGCTGGTCCTCATCTCCCACTGGTAACCTCTCAAACGAACCACAAACACTTGGGCTCTGAACTTGTTTAGCCTACTAAAACTTCCAACGTACACAGCCTCTCCTGCTCAATCTGGCCAGAGCTCAACACCGACATTGCGAACGTCCAGCGATTGCTCCTACACTAAAGGTGCCAGCCCTGAAAGCTCTTGCTGGTCCTCATCTCCCACTGGTAACCTCTCAAACGAACCACAAACACTTGGGCTCTGAACTTGTTTAGCCTACTAAAACTTCCAACGTACACAGCCTCTCCTGCTCAATCTGGCCAGAGCTTAACACCGACATTGCGAACGTCCAGCGATTGCTCCTACACTAAAGGTGCCAGCCCTGAAAGCTCTTGCTGGTCCTCATCTCCCACTGGTAACCTCTCAAACGAACCACAAACACTTGGGCTCTGAACTTGTTTAGCCTACTAAAACTTCCAACGTACACAGCCTCTCCTGCTCAATCTGGCCAGAGCTCAACACCGAAATTGCGAACGTCCAGCGATTGCTCCTACACTAAAGGTGCCAGCCCTGAAAGCTCTTGCTGGTCCTCATCTCCCACTGGTAACCTCTCAAACGAACCACAAACACTTGGGCTCTGAACTTGTTTAGCCTACTAAAACTTCCAACGTACACAGCCTCTCCTGCTCAATCTGGCCAGAGCTCAACACCGACATTGCGAACGTCCAAGGATTGCTCCTACACTAAAGGTGCCAGCCCTGAAAGCTCTTGCTGGTCCTCATCTCCCACTGGTAACCTCTCAAACGAACCACAAACACTTGGGCTCTGAACTTGTTTAGCCTACTAAAACTTCGAATGTACACAGCCTCTCCTGCTCAATCTGGCCAGAGCTCAACACCGACATTGCGAACGTCCAAGGATTGCTCCTACACTAAAGGTGCCAGCCCTGAAAGCTCTTGCTGGTCCTCATCTCCCACTGGTAGCCTCTCAAACGAACCACAAACACTTGGGCTCTGAACTTGTTTAGCCTACTAAAACTTCCAACGTACACAGCCTCTCCTGCTCAATCTGGCCAGAGCTCAACTCCGAAATTGCGAACGTCCAGCGATTGCTCCTACACTAAAGGTGCCAGCCCTGAAAGCTCTTGCTGGACCTCATCTCCCACTGGTAACCTCTCAAACGAACCACAAACACTTGGGCTCTGAACTTGTTTAGCCTACTAAAACTTCCAACGTACACAGCCTCTCCTGCTCAATCTGGCCAGAGCTCAACTCCGAAATTGCGAACGTCCAAGGATTGCTCCTACACTAAAGGTGCCAGCCCTGAAAGCTCTTGCTGGTCCTCATCTCCCACTGGTAACCTCTCAAACGAACCACAAACACTTGGGCTCTGAACTTGTTTAGCCTACTAAAACTTCGAATGTACACAGCCTCTCCTGCTCAATCTGGCCAGAGCTCAACACCGACATTGCGAACGTCCAAGGATTGCTCCTACACTAAAGGTGCCAGCCCTGAAAGCTCTTGCTGGTCCTCATCTCCCACTGGTAACCTCTCAAACGAACCACAAACACTTGGGCTCTGAACTTGTTTAGCCTACTAAAACTTCCAACGTACACAGCCTCTCCTGCTCAATCTGGCCAGAGCTCAACTCCGAAATTGCGAACGTCCAAGGATTGCTCCTACACTAAAGGTGCCAGCCCTGAAAGCTCTTGCTGGTCCTCATCTCCCACTGGTAACCTCTCAAACGAACCACAAACACTTGGGCTCTGAACTTGTTTAGCCTACTAAAACTTCCAACGTACACAGCCTCTCCTGCTCAATCTGGCCAGAGCTCAACACCGACATTGCGAACGTCCAGGGATTGCTCCTACACTAAAGGTGCCAGCCCTGAAAGCTCTTGCTGGTCCTCATCTCCCACTGGTAACCTCTCAAACGAACCACAAACACTTGGCTCTGAACTTGTTTAGCCTACTAAAACTTCCAGCGTACACAGCCTCTCCTGCTCAATGTGGCCAGAGCTCAACACCGACATTGCGAACGTCCAGCGATTGCTCCTACACTAAAGGTGCCAGCCCTGAAAGCTCTTGCTGGTCCTCATCTCCCACTGGTAACCTCTCAAACGAACCACAAACACTTGGGCTCTGAACTTGTTTAGCCTACTAAAACTTCCAACGTACACAGCCTCTCCTGCTAAATCTGGCCAGAGCTCAACACCGAAATTGCGAACGTCCAGGGATTGCTCCTACACTAAAGGTGCCAGCCCTGAAAGCTCTTGCTGGTCCTCATCTCCCACTGGTAACCTCTCAAACGAACCACAAACACTTGGGCTCTGAACTTGTTTAGCCTACTAAAACTTCCAACGTACACAGCCTCTCCTGCTCAATCCGGCCAAAATTCAACACCGAAATTGTGAACGTCCAGCGATTGCTCCTACACTAAAGGTGCCAGCCCTGAAAGCTCTTGCTGGTCCTCATCTCCCACTGGTAACCTCTCAAACGAACCACAAACACTTGGGCTCTGAACTTGTTTAGCCTACTAAAATTTCCAACGTACACAGCCTCTCCTGCTCAATCTGGCCAGAGCTCAACACCGACATTGAGAACGTCCAGCGATTGCTCCTACACTAAAGGTGCCAGCCCTGAAAGCTCTTGCTGGTCCTCATCTCCCACTGGTAACCTCTCAAACGAACCACAAACACTTGGGCTCTGAACTTGTTTAGCCTACTAAAACTTCCAACGTACACAGCCTCTCCTGCTCAATCTGGCCAGAGCTCAACACCGAAATTGCGAACGTCCAGCGATTGCTCCTACACTAAAGGTGCCAGCCCTGAAAGCTCTTGCTGGTCCTCATCTCCACTGGTAACCTCTCAAACGAACCACAAACACTTGGGCTCTGAACTTGTTTAGCCTACTAAAACTTCCAACGTACACAGCCTCTCCTGCTCAATCTGGCCAGAGCTCCACACCGACATTGCGAACGTCCAGCGATTGCTCCTACACTAAAGGTGCCAGCCCTGAAAGCTCTTGCTGGTCCTCATCTCCCACTGGTAACCTCTCAAACGAACCACAAACACTTGGCCTCTGAACTTGTTTAGCCTACTAAAACTTCCAACGTACACAGCCTCTCCTGCTCAATCTGGCCAGAGCTCAACACCGAAATTGCGAACGTCCAGGGGTTGCTCCTACACTAAAGGTGCCAGCCCTGAAAGCTCTTGCTGGTCCTCATCTCCCACTGGTAACCTCTCAAACGAACCACAAACACTTGGGCTCTGAACTTGTTTAGCCTACTAAAACTTCCAACGTACACAGCCTCTCCTGCTCAATCTGGCCAGAGCTCCACACCGAAATTGCGAACGTCCAGCGATTGCTCCTACACTAAAGGTGCCAGCCCTGAAAGCTCTTGCTGGTCCTCATCTCCCACTGGTAACCTCTCAAACGAACCACAAACACTTGGGCTCTGAACTTGTTTAGCCTACTAAAACTTCCAACGTACACAGCCTCTCCTGCTCAATCTGGCCAGAGCTCAACTCCGAAATTGCGAACGTCCAAGGATTGCTCCTACACTAAAGGTGCCAGCCCTGAAAGCTCTTGCTGGTCCTCATCTCCCACTGGTAACCTCTCAAACGAACCACAAACACTTGGGCTCTGAACTTGTTTAGCCTACTAAAACTTCGAATGTACACAGCCTCTCCTGCTCAATCTGGCCAGAGCTCAACACCGACATTGCGAACGTCCAAGGATTGCTCCTACACTAAAGGTGCCAGCCCTGAAAGCTCTTGCTGGTCCTCATCTCCCACTGGTAACCTCTCAAACGAACCACAAACACTTGGGCTCTGAACTTGTTTAGCCTACTAAAACTTCCAACGTACACAGCCTCTCCTGCTCAATCTGGCCAGAGCTCAACACCGAAATTGCGAACGTCCAGGGATTGCTCCTACACTAAAGGTGCCAGCCCTGAAAGCTCTTGCTGGTCCTCATCTCCCACTGGTAACCTCTCAAACGAACCACAAACACTTGGGCTCTGAACTTGTTTAGCCTACTAAAACTTCCAACGTACACAGCCTCTCCTGCTCAATCCGGCCAAAATTCAACACCGAAATTGTGAACGTCCAGCGATTGCTCCTACACTAAAGGTGCCAGCCCTGAAAGCTCTTGCTGGTCCTCATCTCCCACTGGTAACCTCTCAAACGAACCACAAACACTTGGGCTCTGAACTTGTTTAGCCTACTAAAACTTCCAACGTACACAGCCTCTCCTGCTCAATCTGGCCAGAGCTCAACACCGACATTGAGAACGTCCAGCGATTGCTCCTACACTAAAGGTGCCAGCCCTGAAAGCTCTTGCTGGTCCTCATCTCCCACTGGTAACCTCTCAAACGAACCACAAACACTTGGGCTCTGAACTTGTTTAGCCTACTAAAACTTCCAACGTACACAGCCTCTCCTGCTCAATCTGGCCAGAGCTCAACACCGAAATTGCGAACGTCCAGCGATTGCTCCTACACTAAAGGTGCCAGCCCTGAAAGCTCTTGCTGGTCCTCATCTCCCACTGGTAACCTCTCAAACGAACCACAAACACTTGGGCTCTGAACTTGTTTAGCCTACTAAAACTTCCAACGTACACAGCCTCTCCTGCTCAATCTGGCCAGAGCTCAACACCGACATTGCGAACGTCCAGCGATTGCTCCTACACTAAAGGTGCCAGCCCTGAAAGCTCTTGCTGGTCCTCATCTCCCACTGGTAACCTCTCAAACGAACCACAAACACTTGGCCTCTGAACTTGTTTAGCCTACTAAAACTTCCAACGTACACAGCCTCTCCTGCTCAATCTGGCCAGAGCTCCACACCGAAATTGCGAACGTCCAGCGATTGCTCCTACACTAAAGGTGCCAGCCCTGAAAGCTCTTGCTGGTCCTCATCTCCCACTGGTAACCTCTCAAACGAACCACAAACACTTGGGCTCTGAACTTGTTTAGCCTACTAAAACTTCCAACGTACACGGCCTCTCCTGCTCAATCTGGCCAGAGCTCAACACCGACATTGCGAACGTCCAGCGATTGCTCCTACACTAAAGGTGCCAGCCCTGAAAGCTCTTGCTGGTCCTCATCTCCCACTGGTAACCTCTCAAACGAACCACAAACACTTGGGCTCTGAACTTGTTTAGCCTACTAAAACTTCCAACGTACACAGCCTCTCCTGCTCAATCTGGCCAGAGCTCAACACCGACATTGCGAACGTCCAGCGATTGCTCCTACACTAAAGGTGCCAGCCCTGAAAGCTCTTGCTGGTCCTCATCTCCCACTGGTAACCTCTCAAACGAACCACAAACACTTGGGCTCTGAACTTGTTTAGCCTACTAAAACTTCCAACGTACACAGCCTCTCCTGCTCAATCTGGCCAGAGCTCAACACCGAAATTGCGAACGTCCAGCGATTGCTCCTACACTAAAGGTGCCAGCCCTGAAAGCTCTTGCTGGTCCTCATCTCCCACTGGTAACCTCTCAAACGAACCACAAACACTTGGGCTCTGAACTTGTTTAGCCTACTAAAACTTCCAACGTACACAGCCTCTCCTGCTCAATCTGGCCAGAGCTCAACACCGACATTGCACAAGGATTGCTCCTACACTAAAGGTGCCAGCCCTGAAAGCTCTTGCTGGTCCTCATCTCCCACTGGTAACCTCTCAAACGAACCACAAACACTTGGGCTCTGAACTTGTTTAGCCTACTAAAACTTCGAATGTACACAGCCTCTCCTGCTCAATCTGGCCAGAGCTCAACACCGACATTGCGAACGTCCAAGGATTGCTCCTACACTAAAGGTGCCAGCCCTGAAAGCTCTTGCTGGTCCTCATCTCCCACTGGTAACCTCTCAAACGAACCACAAACACTTGGGCTCAGAACTTGTTTAGCCTACTAAAACTTCCAACGTACACAGCCTCTCCTGCTCAATCTGGCCAGAGCTCCACACCGAAATTGCGAACGTCCAGCGATTGCTCCTACACTAAAGGTGCCAGCCCTGAAAGCTCTTGCTGGTCCTCATCTCCCACTGGTAACCTCTCAAACGAACCACAAACACTTGGGCTCTGAACTTGTTTAGCCTACTAAAACTTCCAACGTACACAGCCTCTCCTGCTCAATCTGGCCAGAGCTCAACTCCGAAATTGCGAACGTCCAAGGATTGCTCCTACACTAAAGGTGCCAGCCCTGAAAGCTCTTGCTGGTCCTCATCTCCACTGGTAACCTCTCAAACGAACCACAAACACTTGGGCTCTGAACTTGTTTAGCCTACTAAAACTTCGAATGTACACAGCCTCTCCTGCTCAATCTGGCCAGAGCTCAACACCGACATTGCGAACGTCCAAGGATTGCTCCTACACTAAAGGTGCCAGCCCTGAAAGCTCTTGCTGGTCCTCATCTCCCACTGGTAACCTCTCAAACGAACCACAAACACTTGGGCTCTGAACTTGTTTAGCCTACTAAAACTTCCAACGTACACAGCCTCTCCTGCTCAATCTGGCCAGAGCTCAACTCCGAAATTGCGAACGTCCAAGGATTGCTCCTACACTAAAGGTGCCAGCCCTGAAAGCTCTTGCTGGTCCTCATCTCCCACTGGTAACCTCTCAAACGAACCACAAACACTTGGGCTCTGAACTTGTTTAGCCTACTAAAACTTCCAACGTACACAGCCTCTCCTGCTCAATCTGGCCAGAGCTCAACACCGACATTGCGAACGTCCAGGGATTGCTCCTACACTAAAGGTGCCAGCCCTGAAAGCTCTTGCTGGTCCTCATCTCCCACTGGTAACCTCTCAAACGAACCACAAACACTTGGGCTCTGAACTTGTTTAGCCTACTAAAACTTCCAACGTACACAGCCTCTCCTGCTCAATCTGGCCAGAGCTCAACACCGACATTGCGAACGTCCAGCGATTGCTCCTACACTAAAGGTGCCAGCCCTGAAAGCTCTTGCTGGTCCTCATCTCCCACTGGTAACCTCTCAAACGAACCACAAACACTTGGGCTCTGAACTTGTTTAGCCTACTAAAACTTCCAACGTACACAGCCTCTCCTGCTCAATCTGGCCAGAGCTCAACACCGACATTGCGAACGTCCAAGGATTGCTCCTACACTAAAGGTGCCAGCCCTGAAAGCTCTTGCTGGTCCTCATCTCCCACTGGTAACCTCTCAAATGAACCACAAACACTTGGGCTCTGAACTTGTTTAGCCTACTAAATCTTCCAACGTACACAGCCTCTCCTGCTCAATCTGGCCAGAGCTCAACGCCGAAATTGCGAACGTCCAAGGATTGCTCCTACACTAAAGGTGCCAGCCCTGAAAGCTCTTGCTGGTCCTCATCTCCCACTGGTAACCTCTCAAATGAACCACAAACACTTGGGCTCTGAACTTGTTTAGCCTACTAAAACTTCCAACGTACACAGCCTCTCCTGCTCAATCTGGCCAGAGCTCAACACCGAAATTGCGAACGTCCAGCGATTGCTCCTACACTAAAGGTGCCAGCCCTGAAAGCTCTTGCTGCTCCTCATCTCCCACTGGTAACCTCTCAAACGAACCACAAACACTTGGCTCTGAACTTGTTTAGCCTACTAAAACTTCCAACGTACACAGCCTCTCCTGCTCAATCTGGCCAGAGCTCAACACCGACATTGCGAACGTCCAGCGATTGCTCCTACACTAAAGGTGCCAGCCCTGAAAGCTCTTGCTGGTCCTCATCTCCCACTGGTAACCTCTCAAACGAACCACAAACACTTGGGCTCTGAACTTGTTTAGCCTACTAAAACTTCGAATGTACACAGCCTCTCCTGCTCAATCTGGCCAGAGCTCAACACCGACATTGCGAACGTCCAGCGATTGCTCCTACACTAAAGGTGCCAGCCCTGAAAGCTCTTGCTGGTCCTCATCTCCCACTGGTAACCTCTCAAACGAACCACAAGCACTTGGGCTCTGAACTTGTTTAGCCTACTAAAACTTCCAACGTACACAGCCTCTCCTGCTCAATCTGGCCAGAGCTCAACACCGACATTGCGAACGTCCAGGGATTGCTCCTACACTAAAGGTGCCAGCCCTGAAAGCTCTTGCTGGTCCTCATCTCCCACTGGTAACCTCTCAAACGAACCACAAACACTTGGGCTCTGAACTTGTTTAGCCTACTAAAACTTCCAACGTACACAGCCTCTCCTGCTCAATCTGGCCAGAGCTCAACACCGAAATTGCGAACGTCCAGGGATTGCTCCTACACTAAAGGTGCCAGCCCTGAAAGCTCTTGCTGGTCCTCATCTCCCACTGGTAACCTCTCAAACGAACCACAAACACTTGGGCTCTGAACTTGTTTAGCCTACTAAAACTTCCAACGTACACAGCCTCTCCTGCTCAATCTGGCCAGAGCTCAACTCCGAAATTGCGAACGTCCAGCGATTGCTCCTACACTAAAGGTGCCAGCCCTGAAAGCTCTTGCTGGTCCTCATCTCCCACTGGTAACCTCTCAAACGAACCACAAACACTTGGGCTCTGAACTTGTTTAGCCTACTAAAACTTCCAACGTACACAGCCTCTCCTGCTCAATCTGGCCAGAGCTCCACACCGACATTGCGAACGTCCAGCGATTGCTCCTACACTAAAGGTGCCAGCCCTGAAAGCTCTTGCTGGTCCTCATCTCCCACTGGTAACCTCTCAAACGAACCACAAACACTTGGGCTCTGAACTTGTTTAGCCTACTAAAACTTCCAACGTACACAGCCTCTCCTGCTCAATCTGAGCCAGAGCTCAACACCGAAATTGCGAACGTCCAGTGATTGCTCCTACACTAAAGGTGCCAGCCCTGAAAGCTCTTGCTGGTCCTCATCTCCCACTGGTAACCTCTCAAACGAACCACAAACACTTGGGCTCTGAACTTGTTTAGCCTACTAAAACTTCCAACGTACACAGCCTCTCCTGCTCAATCCGGCCAAAATTCAACACCGACATTGCGAACGTCCAGCGATTGCTCCTACACTAAAGGTGCCAGCCCTGAAAGCTCTTGCTGGTCCTCATCTCCCACTGGTAACCTCTCAAACGAACCACAAACACTTGGGCTCTGAACTTGTTTAGCCTACTAAAACTTCCAACGTACACAGCCTCTCCTGCTCAATCTGGCCAGAGCTCAACACCGACATTGCGAACGTCCAGCGATTGCTCCTACACTAAAGGTGCCAGCCCTGAAAGCTCTTGCTGGTCCTCATCTCCCACTGGTAACCTCTCAAACGAACCACAAACACTTGGGCTCTGAACTTGTTTAGCCTACTAAAACTTCCAACGTACACAGCCTCTCCTGCTCAATCTGGCCAGAGCTCAACTCCTAAATTGCGAACGTCCAGCGATTGCTCCTACACTAAAGGTGCCAGCCCTGAAAGCTCTTGCTGGTCCTCATCTCCCACTGGTAACCTCTCAAACGAACCACAAACACTTGGGCTCTGAACTTGTTTAGCCTACTAAAACTTCCAACGTACACAGCCTCTCCTGCTCAATCTGGCCAGAGCTCAACACCGAAATTGCGAACGTCCAGCGATTGCTCCTACACTAAAGGTGCCAGCCCTGAAAGCTCTTGCTGGTCCTCATCTCCCACTGGTAACCTCTCAAACGAACCACAAACACTTGGGCTCTGAACTTGTTTAGCCTACTAAAACTTCCAACGTACACAGCCTCTCCTGCTCAATCTGGCCAGAGCTCAACACCGACATTGCGAACGTCCAAGGATTGCTCCTACACTAAAGGTGCCAGCCCTGAAAGCTATTGCTGGTCCTCATCTCCCACTGGTAACCTCTCAAACGAACCACAAACACTTGGGCTCTGAACTTGTTTAGCCTACTAAAACTTCGAATGTACACAGCCTCTCCTGCTCAATCTGGCCAGAGCTCAACACCGACATTGCGAACGTCCAGCGATTGCTCCTACACTAAAGGTGCCAGCCCTGAAAGCTCTTGCTGGTCCTCATCTCCCACTGGTAACCTCTCAAACGAACCACAAACACTTGGCCTCTGAACTTGTTTAGCCTACTAAAACTTCCAACGTACACAGCCTCTCCTGCTCAATCTGGCCAGAGCTCAACTCCGAAATTGCGAACGTCCAGGGATTGCTCCTACACTAAAGGTGCCAGCCCTGAAAGCTCTTGCTGGTCCTCATCTCCCACTGGTAACCTCTCAAACGAACCACAAACACTTGGGCTCTGAACTTGTTTAGCCTACTAAAACTTCCAACGTACACAGCCTCTCCTGCTCAATCTGGCCAGAGCTCAACTCCGAAATTGCGAACGTCCAAGGATTGCTCCTACACTAAAGGTGCCAGCCCTGAAAGCTCTTGCTGGTCCTCATCTCCCACTGGTAACCTCTCAAACGAACCACAAACACTTGGGCTCTGAACTTGTTTAGCCTACTAAAACTTCCAACGTACACAGCCTCTCCTGCTCAATCTGGCCAGAGCTCAACACCGACATTGCGAACGTCCAAGGATTGCTCCTACACTAAAGGTGCCAGCCCTGAAAGCTCTTGCTGGTCCTCATCTCCCACTGGTAACCTCTCAAACGAACCACAAACACTTGGCCTCTGAACTTGTTTAGCCTACTAAAACTTCGAATGTACACAGCCTCTCCTGCTCAATCTGGCCAGAGCTCAACACCGACATTGCGAACGTCCAAGGATTGCTCCTACACTAAAGGTGCCAGCCCTGAAAGCTCTTGCTGGTCCTCATCTCCCACTGGTAACCTCTCAAACGAACCACAAACACTTGGCCTCTGAACTTGTTTAGCCTACTAAAACTTCCAACGTACACAGCCTCTCCTGCTCAATCTGGCCAGAGCTCAACACCGACATTGCGAACGTCCAGGGATTGCTCCTACACTAAAGGTGCCAGCCCTGAAAGCTCTTGCTGGTCCTCATCTCCCACTGGTAACCTCTCAAACGAACCACAAACACTTGGGCTCTGAACTTGTTTAGCCTACTAAAACTTCCAACGTACACAGCCTCTCCTGCTCAATCTGGCCAAAATTCACGAACGAAATTGCGAACGTCCAGGATTGCTCCTACACTAAAGGTGCCAGCCCTGAAAGCTCTTGCTGGTCCTCATCTCCCACTGGTAACCTCTCAAACGAACCACAAACACTTGGGCTCTGAACTTGTTTAGCCTACTAAAACTTCCAACGTACACAGCCTCTCCTGCTCAATCTGGCCAGAGCTCAACACCGACATTGCGAACGTCCAGCGATTGCTCCTACACTAAAGGTGCCAGCCCTGAAAGCTCTTGCTGGTCCTCATCTCCCACTGGTAACCTCTCAAACGAACCACAAACACTTGGCCTCTGAACTTGTTTAGCCTACTAAAACTTCCAACGTACACAGCCTCTCCTGCTCAATCTGGCCAGAGCTCAACACCGACATTGCGAACGTCCAGCGATTGCTCCTACACTAAAGGTGCCAGCCCTGAAAGCTCTTGCTGGTCCTCATCTCCCACTGGTAACCTCTCAAACGAACCACAAACACTTGGCCTCTGAACTTGTTTAGCCTACTAAAACTTCCAACGTACACAGCCTCTCCTGCTCAATCTGGCCAAAATTCAACACCGAAATTGCGAACGTCCAGGGATTGCTCCTACACTAAAGGTGCCAGCCCTGAAAGCTCTTGCTGGTCCTCATCTCCCACTGGTAACCTCTCAAACGAACCACAAACACTTGGCCTCTGAACTTGTTTAGCCTACTAAAACTTCGAATGTACACAGCCTCTCCTGCTCAATCTGGCCAGAGCTCAACACCGAAATTGTGAACGTCCAGCGATTGCTCCTACACTAAAGGTGCCAGCCCTGAAAGCTCTTGCTGGTCCTCATCTCTCACTGGTAACCTCTCAAATGAACCACAAACACTTGGGCTCTGAACTTGTTTAGCCTACTAAAACTTCCAACGTACACAGCCTCTCCTGCTCCATCTGGCCAAAATTCACCAACGAAATTGCGAACGTCCAGGGATTGCTCCTACACTAAAGGTGCCAGCCCTGAAAGCTCTTGCTGGTCCTCATCTCCCACTGGTAACCTCTCAAACGAACCACAAACACTTGGCCTCTGAACTTGTTTAGCCTACTAAAACTTCCAACGTACACAGCCTCTCCTGCTCAATCTGGCCAGAGCTCAACACCGACATTGTGAACGTC
Source organism: Gavia stellata (assembly GCF_030936135.1). Classification (NCBI taxonomy): domain Eukaryota; kingdom Metazoa; phylum Chordata; class Aves; order Gaviiformes; family Gaviidae; genus Gavia; species Gavia stellata. The sequence goes on from NW_026776499.1 coordinate 44,328, forward strand.
CAGGGATTGCTCCTACACTAAAGGTGCCAGCCCTGAAAGCTCTTGCTGGTCCTCATCTCCCACTGGTAACCTCTCAAACGAACCACAAACACTTGGGCTCTGAACTTGTTTAGCCTACTAAAACTTCCAACGTACACAGCCTCTCCTGCTCAATCCGGCCAAAATTCAACACCGAAATTGCGAACGTCCAGCGATTGCTCCTACACTAAAGGTGCCAGCCCTGAAAGCTCTTGCTGGTCCTCATCTCCCACTGGTAACCTCTCAAACGAACCACAAACACTTGGGCTCTGAACTTGTTTAGCCTACTAAAACTTCCAACGTACACAGCCTCTCCTGCTCAATCTGGCCAAAATTCAACACCGAAATTGTGAACGTAGAGGGATTGCTCCTACACTAAAGGTGCCAGCCCTGAAAGCTCTTGCTGGTCCTCATCTCCCACTGGTAACCTCTCAAACGAACCACAAACACTTGGGCTCTGAACTTGTTTAGCCTACTAAAACTTCCAACGTACACAGCCTCTCCTGCTCAATGTGGCCAGAGCTCAACTCCGAAATTGCGAACGTCCAGCGATTGCTCCTACACTAAAGGTGCCAGCCCTGAAAGCTCTTGCTGGTCCTCATCTCCCACTGGTAACCTCTCAAACGAACCACAAACACTTGGGCTCTGAACTTGTTTAGCCTACTAAAACTTCCAACGTACACAGCCTCTCCTGCTCAATCTGGCCAGAGCTCCACACCGAAATTGCGAACATCCAGCGATTGCTCCTACACTAAAGGTGCCAACCCTGAAAGCTCTTGCTGGTCCTCATCTCCCACTGGTAACCTCTCAAACGAACCACAAACACTTGGGCTCTGAACTTGTTTAGCCTACTAAAACTTTTTCCCAACGTACACAGCCTCTCCTGCTCAATCTGGCCAGAGCTCAACACCGACATTGCGAACGTCCAGGGATTGCTCCTACACTAAAGGTGCCAGCCCTGAAAGCTCTTGCTGGTCCTCATCTCCCACTGGTAACCTCTCAAACGAACCACAAACACTTGGGCTCTGAACTTGTTTAGCCTACTAAAACTTCCAACGTACACAGCCTCTCCTGCTCAATCCGGCCAAAATTCAACACCGAAATTGTGAACGTCCAGCGATTGCTCCTACACTAAAGGTGCCAGCCCTGAAAGCTCTTGCTGGTCCTCATCTCCCACTGGTAACCTCTCAAACGAACCACAAACACTTGGGCTCTGAACTTGTTTAGCCTACTAAAACTTCCAACGTACACAGCCTCTCCTGCTCAATCTGGCCAGAGCTCAACACCGACATTGCGAAAGTCCAGCGATTGCTCCTACACTAAAGGTGCCAGCCCTGAAAGCTCTTGCTGGTCCTCATCTCCCACTGGTAACCTCTCAAACGAACCACAAACACTTGGGCTCTGAACTTGTTTAGCCTACTAAAACTTCCAACGTACACAGCCTCTCCTGCTCAATCTGGCCAGAGCTCAACACCGACATTGCGAACGTCGAAGGATTGCTCCTACACTAAAGGTGCCAGCCCTGAAAGCTCTTGCTGGTCCTCATCTCCCACTGGTAACCTCTCAAACGAACCACAAACACTTGGGCTCTGAACTTGTTTAGCCTACTAAAACTTCCAACGTACACAGCCTCTCCTGCTCAATCTGGCCAGAGCTCAACACCGACATTGCGAACGTCCAAGGATTGCTCCTACACTAAAGGTGCCAGCCCTGAAAGCTCTTGCTGGTCCTCATCTCCCACTGGTAACCTCTCAAACGAACCACAAACACTTGGGCTCTGAACTTGTTTAGCCTACTAAAACTTCCAACGTACACAGCCTCTCCTGCTCAAACTGGCCAGAGCTCAACACCGACATTGCGAACGTCCAGCGATTGCTCCTACACTAAAGGTGCCAGCCCTGAAAGCTCTTGCTGGTCCTCATCTCCCACTGGTAACCTCTCAAACGAACCACAAACACTTGGGCTCTGAACTTGTTTAGCCTACTAAAACTTCCAACGTACACAGCCTCTCCTGCTCAATCTGGCCAGAGCTCAACACCGACATTGCGAACGTCCAGCGATTGCTCCTACACTAAAGGTGCCAGCCCTGAAAGCTCTTGCTGGTCCTCATCTCCCACTGGTAACCTCTCAAACGAACCACAAACACTTGGGCTCTGAACTTGTTTAGCCTACTAAAACTTCCAACGTACACAGCCTCTCCTGCTCAATCTGGCCAAAATTCAACACCGAAATTGTGAACTTAGAGGGATTGCTCCTACACTAAAGGTGCCAGCCCTGAAAGCTCTTGCTGGTCCTCATCTCCCACTGGTAACCTCTCAAACGAACCACAAACACTTGGCCTCTGAACTTGTTTAGCCTACTAAAACTTCCAACGTACACAGCCTCTCCTGCTCAATGTGGCCAGAGCTCAACTCCGAAATTGCGAACGTCCAGCGATTGCTCCTACACTAAAGGTGCCAGCCCTGAAAGCTCTTGCTGGTCCTCATCTCCCACTGGTAACATGTTTAGCCTACTAAAACTTCCAACGTACACAGCCTCTCCTGCTCAATCTGGCCAGAGCTCCACACCGAAATTGCGACATCAGCGATTGCTCCTACACTAAAGGTGCCAGCCCTGAAAGCTCTTGCTGGTCTCATCTCCCACTGGTAACCTCTCAAACGAACCACAAACACTTGGCTCTGAACTTGTTTAGCCTACTAAAACTTCCAACGTACACAGCCTCTCCTGCTAAATCTGGCCAGAGCTCAACACGACATTGCGAACGTCCAGGGATTGCTCCTACACTAAGGTGCCAGCCCTGAAAGCTCTTGCTGGTCCTCATCTCCCACTGGTAACCTCTCAAACGAACCACAAACACTTGGCCTCTGAACTTGTTTAGCCTACTAAAACTTCCAACGTACACAGCCTCTCTGCTCAATCTGGCCAGAGCTCAACACCGACATTGCGAACGTCGAAGGATTGCTCCTACACTAAAGGTGCCAGCCCTGAAAGCTCTTGCTGGTCCTCATCTCCCACTGGTAACCTCTCAAACGAACCACAAACACTTGGGCTCTGAACTTGTTTAGCCTACTAAACTTCCACGTACACAGCCTCTCCTGCTCAATCTGGCCAGAGCTCAACACCGACATTGCGAACGTCGAAGGATTGCTCCTACACTAAGGTGCCAGCCCTGAAAGCTCTTGCTGGTCCTCATCTCCCACTGGTAACCTCTCAAACGAACCACAAACACTTGGGCTCTGAACTTGTTTAGCCTACTAAAACTTCCAACGTACACAGCCTCTCCTGCTCAATCTGGCCAGAGCTCAACACCGACATTGCGAACGTCAAGGATTGCTCCTACACTAAAGGTGCCAGCCTGAAAGCTCTTGCTGGTCCTCATCTCCCACTGGTAACCTCTCAAACGAACCACAAACACTTGGGCTCTGAACTTGTTTAGCCTACTAAACTTCCAACGTACACAGCCTCTCCTGCTCAATCTGGCCAGAGCTCAACACCGACATTGCGAACGTCCAGGGATTGCTCTACACTAAAGGTGCCAGCCTGAAAGCTCTTGCTGGTCCTCATCTCCCACTGGTAACCTCTCAACGACCACAAACACTTGGGCTCTGAACTTGTTAGCCTACTAAACTTCCACGTACACAGCCTCTCCTGCTCAATGTGGCCAGAGCTCAACACCGACATTGCGAACGTCCAGCGATTGCTCCTACACTAAAGGTGCCAGCCCTGAAAGCTCTTGCTGGTCCTCATCTCCCACTGGTAACCTCTCAAACGAACACAAACACTTGGGCTCTGAACTTGTTTAGCCTACTAAAACTTCCAACGTACACAGCCTCTCCTGCTCAATCTGGCCAGAGCTCAACACCGACATTGCGAACGTCCAAGGATTGCTCCTACACTAAAGGTGCCAGCCCTGAAAGCTCTTGCTGGTCCTCATCTCCCACTGGTAACCTCTCAAACGAACCACAAACACTTGGGCTCTGAACTTGTTTAGCCTACTAAATCTTCCAACGTACACAGCCTCTCCTGCTACAATCTGGCCAGAGCTCAACGCCGAAATTGCGAACGTCCAAGGATTGCTCCTACACTAAAGGTGCCAGCCCTGAAAGCTCTTGCTGGTCTCATCTCCACTGGTAACCTCTCAAACGAACACAAACACTTGGCTCTGACTTGTTTAGCCTACTAAACTTCCACGTACACAGCCTCTCCTGCTCAATCTGGCAGAGCTCAACACCGAAATGCGAACGTCAGCGATTGCCTACACTAAAGGTGCCAGCCCTGAAAGCTCTTGCTGGTCCTCATCTCCCACTGGTAACCTCTCAAACGAACCACAAACACTTGGGCTCTGAACTTGTTTAGCTACTAAACTTCCAACGTACACAGCCTCTCCTGCTCAATCTGGCCAGAGCTCAACACCGACATTGCGAACGTCCAGCGATTGCTCCTACACTAAAGGTGCCAGCCCTGAAAGCTCTTGCTCGGTCCTCATCTCCACTGGTAACCTCTCAAACGAACCACAAACACTGGCTCTGACTTGTTTAGCCTACTAAAACTTCGAATGTACACAGCCTCTCCTGCTCAATCTGGCCAGAGCTCAACACCGACATTGCGAACGTCCAGCGATTGCTCCTACACTAAAGGTGCCAGCCCTGAAAGCTCTTGCTGGTCCTCATCTCCCACTGGTAACCTCTCAAACGAACCACAAACACTTGGGCTCTGAACTTGTTTAGCCTACTAAAACTTCCAACGTACACAACCTCTCCTGCTAAATCTGGCCAGAGCTCAACTCCGAAATTGCGAACGTCCAGGGATTGCTCCTCACTAAAGTGCCAGCCCTGAAAGCTCTTGCTGGTCCTCATCTCCCACTGGTAACCTCTCTAACGAACCACAAACACTTGGGCTCTGAACTTGTTTAGCCTACTAAAACTTCCAACGTACACAGCCTCTCCTGCTCAATCTGGCCAGAGCTCAACACCGACATTGCGAACGTCCAAGGATTGCTCCTACACTAAGGTGCCAGCCCTGAAAGCTCTTGCTGGTCCTCATCTCCCACTGGTAACCTCTCAAACGAACCACAAACACTTGGGCTCTGAACTTGTTTAGCCTACTAAAACTTCCAACGTACACAGCCTCTCCTGCTCAATCTGGCCAAATTCACCAACGAAATTGCGAACGTCCAGCGATTGCTCCTACACTAAAGGTGCCAGCCCTGAAGCTCTTGCTGGTCCTCATCTCCCACTGGTAACCTCTCAAACGAACACAAACACTTGGCCTCTGAACTTGTTTAGCCTACTAAAACTTCCAACGTACACAGCCTCTCCTGCTCAATCTGGCCAGAGCTCAACACCGACATTGCGAACGTCCAGGGATTGCTCCTAGCACTAAAGGTGCCAGCCCTGAAAGCTCTTGCTGGTCCTCATCTCCCACTGGTAACCTCTCAAACGAACCACAAACACTTGGGCTCTGAACTTGTTTAGCCTACTAAACTTCCAACGTACACAGCCTCTCCTGCTCAATCTGGCAGAGCTCAACACCGACATTGCGAACGTTCCAGCGATGCTCCTACACTAAAGGTGCCAGCCCTGAAAGCTCTTGCTGGTCCTCATCTCCCACTGGTAACCTCTCAAACGAACCACAAACACTTGGGCTCTGAACTTCTTTAGCCTACTAAAACTTCCAACGTACACAGCCTCTCCTGCTCAATCCGGCCAAAATTCAACACCGAAATTGCGAACGTCAGGGATTGCTCCTACACTAAGGTGCCAGCCCTGAAAGCTCTTGCTGGTCCTCATCTCCCACTGGTAACCTCTCAAAACGAACCACAAACACTTGGGCTCTGAACTGTTTAGCCTACTAAAACTTCCAACGTACACAGCCTCTCCTGCTCAATCTGGCCAAAATTCAACACCGAAATTGTGAACGTAGAGGGATTGCTCCTACACTAAGGTGCCAGCCCTGAAAGCTCTTGCTGGTCCTCATCTCCACTGGTAACCTCTCAAACGAACCACAAACACTTGGCCTCTGAACTTGTTTAGGCCTACTAAAACTTCCAACGTGACACAGCCTCTCCTGCTCATTCTGGCCAGAGCTCAACTCCGAAATTGCGAACGTCCAGCGATTGCTCCTACACTAAAGGTGCCAGCCCTGAAGCTCTTGCTGGTCCTCATCTCCACTGGTAACCTCTCAAACGAACCACAAACACTTGGGCTCTGAACTTGTTTAGCCTACTAAAACTTCCAACGTACACAGCCTCTCCTGCTCAATCTGGCCAGAGCTCCACACCGAAATTGCGAACATCCAGCGATTGCTCCTACACTAAAGGTGCCAGCCTGAAAGCTCTTGCTGGTCTCATCTCCCACTGGTAACCTCTCAAACGAACCACAAACACTTGGGCTCTGAACTTGTTTAGCCTACTAAACTTCCAACGTACACAGCCTCTCCTGCTCAATCTGGCCAAAATTCACCAACGAATTGCGAACGTCCAGGATTGCTCCTACACTAAAGGTGCCAGCCCTGAAAGCTCTTGCTGGTCCTCATCTCCCACTGGTAACCTCTCAAACGAACCACAAACACTTGGGCTCTGAACTTGTTTAGCCTACTAAAACTTCCAACGTACACAGCCTCTCCTGCTCAATCTGGCCAGAGCTCAACACCGACATTGCGAACGTCCAGCGATTGCTCCTACACTAAGGTGCCAGCCCTGAAAGCTCTTGCTGGTCCTCATCTCCCACTGGTAACCTCTCAAACAAACACAAACACTTGGGCTCTGAACTTGTTTAGCCTACTAAACTTCCAACGTACACAGCCTCTCCTGCTCAATCTGGCCAAAATTCAACACCGAAATTGTGAACGTAGAA
>NW_026776500.1:0-69595 GCF_030936135.1 Gavia stellata
TGTTCGCAATGTCGGTGTTGAGCTCTGGCCAGATTGAGCAGGAGAGGCTGTGTACGTTGGAAGTTTTAGTAGGCTAAACAAGTTCAGAGCCCAAGTGTTTGTGGTTCGTTTGAGAGGTTACCAGTGGGAGATGAGGACCAGCAAGAGCTTTCAGGGCTGGCACCTTTAGTGTAGGAGCAATCGCTGGACGTTCGCAATTTCGGTGTTGAGCTCTGGCCAGATTGAGCAGGAGAGGCTGTGTACGTTGGAAGTTTTAGTAGGCTAAACAAGTTCAGAGCCCAAGTGTTTGTGGTTCGTTTGAGAGGTTACCAGTGGGAGATGTGGACCAGCAAGGGCTTTCAGGGCTGGCACCTTTAGTGTAGGAGCAATCCCTGGACGTTCGTAATTTCGTTGGTGAATTTTGGCCAGATTGAGCAGGAGAGGCTGTGTACGTTGGAAGTTTTAGTAGGCTAAACAAGTTGAGAGCCCAAGTGTTTGTGGTTCGTTTGAGAGGTTACCAGTGGGAGATGAGGACCAGCAAGAGCTTTCAGGGCTGGCGCCTTTAGTGTAGGAGGAATCCCTGGACGTTCGCAATGTCGGTGTTGAGCTCTGGCCAGATTGAGCAGGAGAGGCTGTGTACGTTGGAAGTTTTAGTAGGCTAAACAAGTTCAGAGGCCAAGTGTTTGTGGTTCGTTTGAGAGGTTACCAGTGGGAGATGAGGACCAGCAAGAGCTTTCAGGGCTGGCACCTTTAGTGTAGGAGCAATCCCTGGACGTTCGCAATGTCGGTGTTGAGCTCTGGCCAGATTGAGCAGGAGAGGCTGTGTACGTTGGAAGTTTTAGTAGGCTAAACAAGTTCAGAGCCCAAGTGTTTGTGGTTCGTTTGAGAGGTTACCAGTGGGAGATGAGGACCAGCAAGAGCTTTCAGGGCTGGCACCTTTAGTGTAGGAGCAATCCCTGGACGTTCGCAATTTCGGTGTTGAGCTCTGGCCAGATTGAGCAGGAGAGGCTGTGTACGTTGGAAGTTTTAGTAGGCTAAACAAGTTCAGAGCCCAAGTGTTTGTGGTTCGTTTGAGAGGTTACCAGTGGGAGATGAGGACCAGCAAGAGCTTTCAGGGCTGGCACCTTTAGTGTAGGAGCAATCCCTGGCCGTTCGCAATGTCGGTGTTGAGCTCTGGCCAGATTGAGCAGGAGAGGCTGTGTACGTTGGAAGTTTTAGTAGGCTAAACAAGTTCAGAGCCCAAGTGTTTGTGGTTCGTTTGAGAGGTTACCAGTGGGAGATGAGGACCAGCAAGAGCTTTCAGGGCTGGCACCTTTAGTGTAGGAGCAATCCCTGGACGTTCGCAATGTCGGTGTTGAGCTCTGGCCAGATTGAGCAGGAGAGGCTGTGTACGTTGGAAGTTTTAGTAGGCTAAACAAGTTCAGAGCCCAAGTGTTTGTGGTTCGTTTGAGAGGTTACCAGTGGGAGATGAGGACCAGCAAGAGCTTTCAGGGCTGGCACCTTTAGTGTAGGAGCAATCCCTGGACGTTCGCAATGTCGGTGTTGAGCTCTGGCCAGATTGAGCAGGAGAGGCTGTGTACGTTGGAAGTTTTAGTAGGCTAAACAAGTTCAGAGCCCAAGTGTTTGTGGTTCGTTTGAGAGGTTACCAGTGGGAGATGAGGAGCAGCAAGAGCTTTCAGGGCTGGCACCTTTAGTGTAGGAGCAATCCCTGGACGTTCGCAATGTCGGTGTTGAGCTCTGGCCAGATTGAGCAGGAGAGGCTGTGTACGTTGGAAGTTTTAGTAGGCTAAACAAGTTGAGAGCCCAAGTGTTTGTGGTTCGTTTGAGAGGTTACCAGTGGGAGATGAGGACCAGCAAGAGCTTTCAGGGCTGGCACCTTTAGTGTAGGAGCAATCCCTGGACGTTCGCAATGTCGGTGTTGAGCTCTGGCCAGATTGAGCAGGAGAGGCTGTGTACGTTGGAAGTTTTAGTAGGCTAAACAAGTTCAGAGCCCAAGTGTTTGTGGTTCGTTTGAGAGGTTACCAGTGGGAGATGAGGACCAGCAAGAGCTTTCAGGGCTGGCACCTTTAGTGTAGGAGCAATCCCTGGACGTTCGCAATTTCGGTGTTGAGCTCTGGCCAGATTGAGCAGGAGAGGCTGTGTACGTTGGAAGTTTTAGTAGGCGAAACAAGTTCAGAGCCCAAGTGTTTGTGGTTCGTTTGAGAGGTTACCAGTGGGAGATGAGGACCAGCAAGAGCTTTCAGGGCTGGCACCTTTAGTGTAGGAGCAATCCCTGGACGTTCGCAATTTCGGTGTTGAGCTCTGGCCAGATTGAGCAGGAGAGGCTGTGTACGTTGGAAGTTTTAGTAGGCTAAACAAGTTCAGAGCCCAAGTGTTTGTGGTTCGTTTGAGAGGTTACCAGTGGGAGATGAGGACCAGCAAGAGCTTTCAGGGCTGGCACCTTTAGTGTAGGAGCAATCCCTGGACGTTCGCAATGTCGGTGTTGAGCTCTGGCCAGATTGAGCAGGAGAGGCTGTGTACGTTGGAAGTTTTAGTAGGCTAAACAAGTTGAGAGCCCAAGTGTTTGTGGTTCGTTTGAGAGGTTACCAGTGGGAGATGAGGACCAGCAAGAGCTTTCAGGGCTGGCACCTTTAGTGTAGGAGCAATCCCTGGACGTTCGCAATGTCGGTGTTGAGCTCTGGCCAGATTGAGCAGGAGAGGCTGTGTACGTTGGAAGTTTTAGTAGGCTAAACAAGTTCAGAGCCCAAGTGTTTGTGGTTCGTTTGAGAGGTTACCAGTGGGAGATGAGGACCAGCAAGAGCTTTCAGGGCTGGCACCTTTAGTGTAGGAGCAATCGCTGGACGTTCGCAATGTCGGTGTTGAGCTCTGGCCAGATTGAGCAGGAGAGGCTGTGTACGTTGGAAGTTTTAGTAGGCTAAACAAGTTCAGAGCCCAAGTGTTTGTGGTTCGTTTGAGAGGTTACCAGTGGGAGATGTGGACCAGCAAGGGCTTTCAGGGCTGGCACCTTTAGTGTAGGAGCAATCCCTGGACGTTCGTAATTTCTTTGGTGAATTTTGGCCAGATTGAGCAGGAGAGGCTGTGTACGTTGGAAGTTTTAGTAGGCTAAACAAGTTCAGAGCCCAAGTGTTTGTGGTTCGTTTGAGAGGTTACCAGTGGGAGATGAGGACCAGCAAGAGCTTTCAGGGCTGGCACCTTTAGTGTAGGAGCAATCCCTGGACGTTCGCAATGTCGGTGTTGAGCTCTGGCCAGATTGAGCAGGAGAGGCTGTGTACGTTGGAAGTTTTAGTAGGCTAAACAAGTTCAGAGCCCAAGTGTTTGTGGTTCGTTTGAGAGGTTACCAGTGGGAGATGTGGACCAGCAAGGGCTTTCAGGGCTGGCACCTTTAGTGTAGGAGCAATCCCTGGACGTTTCGTAATTTCTTTGGTGAATTTTGGCCAGATTGAGCAGGAGAGGCTGTGTACGTTGGAAGTTTTAGTAGGCTAAACAAGTTGAGAGCCCAAGTGTTTGTGGTTCGTTTGAGAGGTTACCAGTGGGAGATGAGGACCAGCAAGAGCTTTCAGGGCTGGCGCCTTTAGTGTAGGAGGAATCCCTGGACGTTCGCAATGTCGGTGTTGAGCTCTGGCCAGATTGAGCAGGAGAGGCTGTGTACGTTGGAAGTTTTAGTAGGCTAAACAAGTTCAGAGGCCAAGTGTTTGTGGTTCGTTTGAGAGGTTACCAGTGGGAGATGAGGACCAGCAAGAGCTTTCAGGGCTGGCACCTTTAGTGTAGGAGCAATCCCTGGACGTTCGCAATTTCGGTGTTGAGCTCTGGCCAGATTGAGCAGGAGAGGCTGTGTACGTTGGAAGTTTTAGTAGGCTAAACAAGTTCAGAGGCCAAGTGTTTGTGGTTCGTTTGAGAGGTTACCAGTGGGAGATGAGGACCAGCAAGAGCTTTCAGGGCTGGCACCTTTAGTGTAGGAGCAATCCCTGGACGTTCGCAATGTCGGTGTTGAGCTCTGGCCAGATTGAGCAGGAGAGGCTGTGTACGTTGGAAGTTTTAGTAGGCTAAACAAGTTCAGAGCCCAAGTGTTTGTGGTTCGTTTGAGAGGTTACCAGTGGGAGATGAGGACCAGCAAGAGCTTTCAGGGCTGGCACCTTTAGTGTAGGAGCAATCCCTGGACGTTCGCAATGTCGGTGTTGAGCTCTGGCCAGATTGAGCAGGAGAGGCTGTGTACGTTGGAAGTTTTAGTAGGCTAAACAAGTTCAGAGGCCAAGTGTTTGTGGTTCGTTTGAGAGGTTACCAGTGGGAGATGAGGACCAGCAAGAGCTTTCAGGGCTGGCACCTTTAGTGTAGGAGCAATCCCTGGACGTTCGCAATGTCGGTGTTGAGCTCTGGCCAGATTGAGCAGGAGAGGCTGTGTACGTTGGAAGTTTTAGTAGGCTAAACAAGTTCAGAGCCCAAGTGTTTGTGGTTCGTTTGAGAGGTTACCAGTGGGAGATGAGGACCAGCAAGAGCTTTCAGGGCTGGCACCTTTAGTGTAGGAGCAATCGCTGGACGTTCGCAATGTCGGTGTTGAGCTCTGGCCAGATTGAGCAGGAGAGGCTGTGTACGTTGGAAGTTTTAGTAGGCTAAACAAGTTCAGAGCCCAAGTGTTTGTGGTTCGTTTGAGAGGTTACCAGTGGGAGATGTGGACCAGCAAGGGCTTTCAGGGCTGGCACCTTTAGTGTAGGAGCAATCCCTGGACGTTCGTAATTTCGTTGGTGAATTTTGCCCAGATTGAGCAGGAGAGGCTGTGTACGTTGGAAGTTTTAGTAGGCTAAACAAGTTCAGAGCCCAAGTGTTTGTGGTTCGTTTGAGAGGTTACCAGTGGGAGATGAGGACCAGCAAGAGCTTTCAGGGCTGGCACCTTTAGTGTAGGAGCAATCCCTGGACGTTCGCAATGTCGGTGTTGAGCTCTGGCCAGATTGAGCAGGAGAGGCTGTGTACGTTGGAAGTTTTAGTAGGCTAAACAAGTTCAGAGCCCAAGTGTTTGTGGTTCGTTTGAGAGGTTACCAGTGGGAGATGTGGACCAGCAAGGGCTTTCAGGGCTGGCACCTTTAGTGTAGGAGCAATCCCTGGACGTTCGTAATTTCGTTGGTGAATTTTGCCCAGATTGAGCAGGAGAGGCTGTGTACGTTGGAAGTTTTAGTAGGCTAAACAAGTTCAGAGCCCAAGTGTTTGTGGTTCGTTTGAGAGGTTACCAGTGGGAGATGAGGACCAGCAAGAGCTTTCAGGGCTGGCACCTTTAGTGTAGGAGCAATCCCTGGACGTTCGCAATGTCGGTGTTGAGCTCTGGCCAGATTGAGCAGGAGAGGCTGTGTACGTTGGAAGTTTTAGTAGGCTAAACAAGTTCAGAGCCCAAGTGTTTGTGGTTCGTTTGAGAGGTTACCAGTGGGAGATGTGGACCAGCAAGGGCTTTCAGGGCTGGCACCTTTAGTGTAGGAGCAATCCCTGGACGTTCGTAATTTCTTTGGTGAATTTTGGCCAGATTGAGCAGGAGAGGCTGTGTACGTTGGAAGTTTTAGTAGGCTAAACAAGTTGAGAGCCCAAGTGTTTGTGGTTCGTTTGAGAGGTTACCAGTGGGAGATGAGGACCAGCAAGAGCTTTCAGGGCTGGCGCCTTTAGTGTAGGAGGAATCCCTGGACGTTCGCAATGTCGGTGTTGAGCTCTGGCCAGATTGAGCAGGAGAGGCTGTGTACGTTGGAAGTTTTAGTAGGCTAAACAAGTTCAGAGGCCAAGTGTTTGTGGTTCGTTTGAGAGGTTACCAGTGGGAGATGAGGACCAGCAAGAGCTTTCAGGGCTGGCACCTTTAGTGTAGGAGCAATCCCTGGACGTTCGCAATTTCGGTGTTGAGCTCTGGCCAGATTGAGCAGGAGAGGCTGTGTACGTTGGAAGTTTTAGTAGGCTAAACAAGTTCAGAGGCCAAGTGTTTGTGGTTCGTTTGAGAGGTTACCAGTGGGAGATGAGGACCAGCAAGAGCTTTCAGGGCTGGCACCTTTAGTGTAGGAGCAATCCCTGGACGTTCGCAATGTCGGTGTTGAGCTCTGGCCAGATTGAGCAGGAGAGGCTGTGTACGTTGGAAGTTTTAGTAGGCTAAACAAGTTCAGAGCCCAAGTGTTTGTGGTTCGTTTGAGAGGTTACCAGTGGGAGATGAGGACCAGCAAGAGCTTTCAGGGCTGGCACCTTTAGTGTAGGAGCAATCCCTGGACGTTCGCAATGTCGGTGTTGAGCTCTGGCCAGATTGAGCAGGAGAGGCTGTGTACGTTGGAAGTTTTAGTAGGCTAAACAAGTTCAGAGGCCAAGTGTTTGTGGTTCGTTTGAGAGGTTACCAGTGGGAGATGAGGACCAGCAAGAGCTTTCAGGGCTGGCACCTTTAGTGTAGGAGCAATCCCTGGACGTTCGCAATGTCGGTGTTGAGCTCTGGCCAGATTGAGCAGGAGAGGCTGTGTACGTTGGAAGTTTTAGTAGGCTAAACAAGTTCAGAGCCCAAGTGTTTGTGGTTCGTTTGAGAGGTTACCAGTGGGAGATGAGGACCAGCAAGAGCTTTCAGGGCTGGCACCTTTAGTGTAGGAGCAATCGCTGGACGTTCGCAATGTCGGTGTTGAGCTCTGGCCAGATTGAGCAGGAGAGGCTGTGTACGTTGGAAGTTTTAGTAGGCTAAACAAGTTCAGAGCCCAAGTGTTTGTGGTTCGTTTGAGAGGTTACCAGTGGGAGATGTGGACCAGCAAGGGCTTTCAGGGCTGGCACCTTTAGTGTAGGAGCAATCCCTGGACGTTCGTAATTTCGTTGGTGAATTTTGCCCAGATTGAGCAGGAGAGGCTGTGTACGTTGGAAGTTTTAGTAGGCTAAACAAGTTCAGAGCCCAAGTGTTTGTGGTTCGTTTGAGAGGTTACCAGTGGGAGATGAGGACCAGCAAGAGCTTTCAGGGCTGGCACCTTTAGTGTAGGAGCAATCCCTGGACGTTCGCAATGTCGGTGTTGAGCTCTGGCCAGATTGAGCAGGAGAGGCTGTGTACGTTGGAAGTTTTAGTAGGCTAAACAAGTTCAGAGCCCAAGTGTTTGTGGTTCGTTTGAGAGGTTACCAGTGGGAGATGTGGACCAGCAAGGGCTTTCAGGGCTGGCACCTTTAGTGTAGGAGCAATCCCTGGACGTTCGTAATTTCTTTGGTGAATTTTGGCCAGATTGAGCAGGAGAGGCTGTGTACGTTGGAAGTTTTAGTAGGCTAAACAAGTTGAGAGCCCAAGTGTTTGTGGTTCGTTTGAGAGGTTACCAGTGGGAGATGAGGACCAGCAAGAGCTTTCAGGGCTGGCGCCTTTAGTGTAGGAGGAATCCCTGGACGTTCGCAATGTCGGTGTTGAGCTCTGGCCAGATTGAGCAGGAGAGGCTGTGTACGTTGGAAGTTTTAGTAGGCTAAACAAGTTCAGAGGCCAAGTGTTTGTGGTTCGTTTGAGAGGTTACCAGTGGGAGATGAGGACCAGCAAGAGCTTTCAGGGCTGGCACCTTTAGTGTAGGAGCAATCCCTGGACGTTCGCAATTTCGGTGTTGAGCTCTGGCCAGATTGAGCAGGAGAGGCTGTGTACGTTGGAAGTTTTAGTAGGCTAAACAAGTTCAGAGCCCAAGTGTTTGTGGTTCGTTTGAGAGGTTACCAGTGGGAGATGAGGACCAGCAAGAGCTTTCAGGGCTGGCACCTTTAGTGTAGGAGCAATCCCTGGACGTTCGCAATGTCGGTGTTGAGCTCTGGCCAGATTGAGCAGGAGAGGCTGTGTACGTTGGAAGTTTTAGTAGGCTAAACAAGTTCAGAGCCCAAGTGTTTGTGGTTCGTTTGAGAGGTTACCAGTGGGAGATGTGGACCAGCAAGGGCTTTCAGGGCTGGCACCTTTAGTGTAGGAGCAATCCCTGGACGTTCGTAATTTCGTTGGTGAATTTTGGCCAGATTGAGCAGGAGAGGCTGTGTACGTTGGAAGTTTTAGTAGGCTAAACAAGTTGAGAGCCCAAGTGTTTGTGGTTCGTTTGAGAGGTTACCAGTGGGAGATGAGGACCAGCAAGAGCTTTCAGGGCTGGCGCCTTTAGTGTAGGAGGAATCCCTGGACGTTCGCAATGTCGGTGTTGAGCTCTGGCCAGATTGAGCAGGAGAGGCTGTGTACGTTGGAAGTTTTAGTAGGCTAAACAAGTTCAGAGGCCAAGTGTTTGTGGTTCGTTTGAGAGGTTACCAGTGGGAGATGAGGACCAGCAAGAGCTTTCAGGGCTGGCACCTTTAGTGTAGGAGCAATCCCTGGACGTTCGCAATGTCGGTGTTGAGCTCTGGCCAGATTGAGCAGGAGAGGCTGTGTACGTTGGAAGTTTTAGTAGGCTAAACAAGTTCAGAGCCCAAGTGTTTGTGGTTCGTTTGAGAGGTTACCAGTGGGAGATGAGGACCAGCAAGAGCTTTCAGGGCTGGCACCTTTAGTGTAGGAGCAATCCCTGGACGTTCGCAATTTCGGTGTTGAGCTCTGGCCAGATTGAGCAGGAGAGGCTGTGTACGTTGGAAGTTTTAGTAGGCTAAACAAGTTCAGAGCCCAAGTGTTTGTGGTTCGTTTGAGAGGTTACCAGTGGGAGATGAGGACCAGCAAGAGCTTTCAGGGCTGGCACCTTTAGTGTAGGAGCAATCCCTGGCCGTTCGCAATGTCGGTGTTGAGCTCTGGCCAGATTGAGCAGGAGAGGCTGTGTACGTTGGAAGTTTTAGTAGGCTAAACAAGTTCAGAGCCCAAGTGTTTGTGGTTCGTTTGAGAGGTTACCAGTGGGAGATGAGGACCAGCAAGAGCTTTCAGGGCTGGCACCTTTAGTGTAGGAGCAATCCCTGGACGTTCGCAATGTCGGTGTTGAGCTCTGGCCAGATTGAGCAGGAGAGGCTGTGTACGTTGGAAGTTTTAGTAGGCTAAACAAGTTCAGAGCCCAAGTGTTTGTGGTTCGTTTGAGAGGTTACCAGTGGGAGATGAGGACCAGCAAGAGCTTTCAGGGCTGGCACCTTTAGTGTAGGAGCAATCCCTGGACGTTCGCAATGTCGGTGTTGAGCTCTGGCCAGATTGAGCAGGAGAGGCTGTGTACGTTGGAAGTTTTAGTAGGCTAAACAAGTTCAGAGCCCAAGTGTTTGTGGTTCGTTTGAGAGGTTACCAGTGGGAGATGAGGAGCAGCAAGAGCTTTCAGGGCTGGCACCTTTAGTGTAGGAGCAATCCCTGGACGTTCGCAATGTCGGTGTTGAGCTCTGGCCAGATTGAGCAGGAGAGGCTGTGTACGTTGGAAGTTTTAGTAGGCTAAACAAGTTGAGAGCCCAAGTGTTTGTGGTTCGTTTGAGAGGTTACCAGTGGGAGATGAGGACCAGCAAGAGCTTTCAGGGCTGGCACCTTTAGTGTAGGAGCAATCCCTGGACGTTCGCAATGTCGGTGTTGAGCTCTGGCCAGATTGAGCAGGAGAGGCTGTGTACGTTGGAAGTTTTAGTAGGCTAAACAAGTTCAGAGCCCAAGTGTTTGTGGTTCGTTTGAGAGGTTACCAGTGGGAGATGAGGACCAGCAAGAGCTTTCAGGGCTGGCACCTTTAGTGTAGGAGCAATCCCTGGACGTTCGCAATTTCGGTGTTGAGCTCTGGCCAGATTGAGCAGGAGAGGCTGTGTACGTTGGAAGTTTTAGTAGGCGAAACAAGTTCAGAGCCCAAGTGTTTGTGGTTCGTTTGAGAGGTTACCAGTGGGAGATGAGGACCAGCAAGAGCTTTCAGGGCTGGCACCTTTAGTGTAGGAGCAATCCCTGGACGTTCGCAATTTCGGTGTTGAGCTCTGGCCAGATTGAGCAGGAGAGGCTGTGTACGTTGGAAGTTTTAGTAGGCTAAACAAGTTCAGAGCCCAAGTGTTTGTGGTTCGTTTGAGAGGTTACCAGTGGGAGATGAGGACCAGCAAGAGCTTTCAGGGCTGGCACCTTTAGTGTAGGAGCAATCCCTGGACGTTCGCAATGTCGGTGTTGAGCTCTGGCCAGATTGAGCAGGAGAGGCTGTGTACGTTGGAAGTTTTAGTAGGCTAAACAAGTTGAGAGCCCAAGTGTTTGTGGTTCGTTTGAGAGGTTACCAGTGGGAGATGAGGACCAGCAAGAGCTTTCAGGGCTGGCACCTTTAGTGTAGGAGCAATCCCTGGACGTTCGCAATGTCGGTGTTGAGCTCTGGCCAGATTGAGCAGGAGAGGCTGTGTACGTTGGAAGTTTTAGTAGGCTAAACAAGTTCAGAGCCCAAGTGTTTGTGGTTCGTTTGAGAGGTTACCAGTGGGAGATGAGGACCAGCAAGAGCTTTCAGGGCTGGCACCTTTAGTGTAGGAGCAATCGCTGGACGTTCGCAATGTCGGTGTTGAGCTCTGGCCAGATTGAGCAGGAGAGGCTGTGTACGTTGGAAGTTTTAGTAGGCTAAACAAGTTCAGAGCCCAAGTGTTTGTGGTTCGTTTGAGAGGTTACCAGTGGGAGATGTGGACCAGCAAGGGCTTTCAGGGCTGGCACCTTTAGTGTAGGAGCAATCCCTGGACGTTCGTAATTTCTTTGGTGAATTTTGGCCAGATTGAGCAGGAGAGGCTGTGTACGTTGGAAGTTTTAGTAGGCTAAACAAGTTCAGAGCCCAAGTGTTTGTGGTTCGTTTGAGAGGTTACCAGTGGGAGATGAGGACCAGCAAGAGCTTTCAGGGCTGGCACCTTTAGTGTAGGAGCAATCCCTGGACGTTCGCAATGTCGGTGTTGAGCTCTGGCCAGATTGAGCAGGAGAGGCTGTGTACGTTGGAAGTTTTAGTAGGCTAAACAAGTTCAGAGCCCAAGTGTTTGTGGTTCGTTTGAGAGGTTACCAGTGGGAGATGTGGACCAGCAAGGGCTTTCAGGGCTGGCACCTTTAGTGTAGGAGCAATCCCTGGACGTTCGTAATTTCTTTGGTGAATTTTGGCCAGATTGAGCAGGAGAGGCTGTGTACGTTGGAAGTTTTAGTAGGCTAAACAAGTTGAGAGCCCAAGTGTTTGTGGTTCGTTTGAGAGGTTACCAGTGGGAGATGAGGACCAGCAAGAGCTTTCAGGGCTGGCGCCTTTAGTGTAGGAGGAATCCCTGGACGTTCGCAATGTCGGTGTTGAGCTCTGGCCAGATTGAGCAGGAGAGGCTGTGTACGTTGGAAGTTTTAGTAGGCTAAACAAGTTCAGAGGCCAAGTGTTTGTGGTTCGTTTGAGAGGTTACCAGTGGGAGATGAGGACCAGCAAGAGCTTTCAGGGCTGGCACCTTTAGTGTAGGAGCAATCCCTGGACGTTCGCAATTTCGGTGTTGAGCTCTGGCCAGATTGAGCAGGAGAGGCTGTGTACGTTGGAAGTTTTAGTAGGCTAAACAAGTTCAGAGGCCAAGTGTTTGTGGTTCGTTTGAGAGGTTACCAGTGGGAGATGAGGACCAGCAAGAGCTTTCAGGGCTGGCACCTTTAGTGTAGGAGCAATCCCTGGACGTTCGCAATGTCGGTGTTGAGCTCTGGCCAGATTGAGCAGGAGAGGCTGTGTACGTTGGAAGTTTTAGTAGGCTAAACAAGTTCAGAGCCCAAGTGTTTGTGGTTCGTTTGAGAGGTTACCAGTGGGAGATGAGGACCAGCAAGAGCTTTCAGGGCTGGCACCTTTAGTGTAGGAGCAATCCCTGGACGTTCGCAATGTCGGTGTTGAGCTCTGGCCAGATTGAGCAGGAGAGGCTGTGTACGTTGGAAGTTTTAGTAGGCTAAACAAGTTCAGAGGCCAAGTGTTTGTGGTTCGTTTGAGAGGTTACCAGTGGGAGATGAGGACCAGCAAGAGCTTTCAGGGCTGGCACCTTTAGTGTAGGAGCAATCCCTGGACGTTCGCAATGTCGGTGTTGAGCTCTGGCCAGATTGAGCAGGAGAGGCTGTGTACGTTGGAAGTTTTAGTAGGCTAAACAAGTTCAGAGCCCAAGTGTTTGTGGTTCGTTTGAGAGGTTACCAGTGGGAGATGAGGACCAGCAAGAGCTTTCAGGGCTGGCACCTTTAGTGTAGGAGCAATCGCTGGACGTTCGCAATGTCGGTGTTGAGCTCTGGCCAGATTGAGCAGGAGAGGCTGTGTACGTTGGAAGTTTTAGTAGGCTAAACAAGTTCAGAGCCCAAGTGTTTGTGGTTCGTTTGAGAGGTTACCAGTGGGAGATGTGGACCAGCAAGGGCTTTCAGGGCTGGCACCTTTAGTGTAGGAGCAATCCCTGGACGTTCGTAATTTCGTTGGTGAATTTTGCCCAGATTGAGCAGGAGAGGCTGTGTACGTTGGAAGTTTTAGTAGGCTAAACAAGTTCAGAGCCCAAGTGTTTGTGGTTCGTTTGAGAGGTTACCAGTGGGAGATGAGGACCAGCAAGAGCTTTCAGGGCTGGCACCTTTAGTGTAGGAGCAATCCCTGGACGTTCGCAATGTCGGTGTTGTGAGCTCTGGCCAGATTGAGCAGGAGAGGCTGTGTACGTTGGAAGTTTTAGTAGGCTAAACAAGTTCAGAGCCCAAGTGTTTGTGGTTCGTTTGAGAGGTTACCAGTGGGAGATGTGGACCAGCAAGGGCTTTCAGGGCTGGCACCTTTAGTGTAGGAGCAATCCCTGGACGTTCGTAATTTCGTTGGTGAATTTTGCCCAGATTGAGCAGGAGAGGCTGTGTACGTTGGAAGTTTTAGTAGGCTAAACAAGTTCAGAGCCCAAGTGTTTGTGGTTCGTTTGAGAGGTTACCAGTGGGAGATGAGGACCAGCAAGAGCTTTCAGGGCTGGCACCTTTAGTGTAGGAGCAATCCCTGGACGTTCGCAATGTCGGTGTTGAGCTCTGGCCAGATTGAGCAGGAGAGGCTGTGTACGTTGGAAGTTTTAGTAGGCTAAACAAGTTCAGAGCCCAAGTGTTTGTGGTTCGTTTGAGAGGTTACCAGTGGGAGATGTGGACCAGCAAGGGCTTTCAGGGCTGGCACCTTTAGTGTAGGAGCAATCCCTGGACGTTCGTAATTTCTTTGGTGAATTTTGGCCAGATTGAGCAGGAGAGGCTGTGTACGTTGGAAGTTTTAGTAGGCTAAACAAGTTGAGAGCCCAAGTGTTTGTGGTTCGTTTGAGAGGTTACCAGTGGGAGATGAGGACCAGCAAGAGCTTTCAGGGCTGGCGCCTTTAGTGTAGGAGGAATCCCTGGACGTTCGCAATGTCGGTGTTGAGCTCTGGCCAGATTGAGCAGGAGAGGCTGTGTACGTTGGAAGTTTTAGTAGGCTAAACAAGTTCAGAGGCCAAGTGTTTGTGGTTCGTTTGAGAGGTTACCAGTGGGAGATGAGGACCAGCAAGAGCTTTCAGGGCTGGCACCTTTAGTGTAGGAGCAATCCCTGGACGTTCGCAATTTCGGTGTTGAGCTCTGGCCAGATTGAGCAGGAGAGGCTGTGTACGTTGGAAGTTTTAGTAGGCTAAACAAGTTCAGAGGCCAAGTGTTTGTGGTTCGTTTGAGAGGTTACCAGTGGGAGATGAGGACCAGCAAGAGCTTTCAGGGCTGGCACCTTTAGTGTAGGAGCAATCCCTGGACGTTCGCAATGTCGGTGTTGAGCTCTGGCCAGATTGAGCAGGAGAGGCTGTGTACGTTGGAAGTTTTAGTAGGCTAAACAAGTTCAGAGCCCAAGTGTTTGTGGTTCGTTTGAGAGGTTACCAGTGGGAGATGAGGACCAGCAAGAGCTTTCAGGGCTGGCACCTTTAGTGTAGGAGCAATCCCTGGACGTTCGCAATGTCGGTGTTGAGCTCTGGCCAGATTGAGCAGGAGAGGCTGTGTACGTTGGAAGTTTTAGTAGGCTAAACAAGTTCAGAGGCCAAGTGTTTGTGGTTCGTTTGAGAGGTTACCAGTGGGAGATGAGGACCAGCAAGAGCTTTCAGGGCTGGCACCTTTAGTGTAGGAGCAATCCCTGGACGTTCGCAATGTCGGTGTTGAGCTCTGGCCAGATTGAGCAGGAGAGGCTGTGTACGTTGGAAGTTTTAGTAGGCTAAACAAGTTCAGAGCCCAAGTGTTTGTGGTTCGTTTGAGAGGTTACCAGTGGGAGATGAGGACCAGCAAGAGCTTTCAGGGCTGGCACCTTTAGTGTAGGAGCAATCGCTGGACGTTCGCAATGTCGGTGTTGAGCTCTGGCCAGATTGAGCAGGAGAGGCTGTGTACGTTGGAAGTTTTAGTAGGCTAAACAAGTTCAGAGCCCAAGTGTTTGTGGTTCGTTTGAGAGGTTACCAGTGGGAGATGTGGACCAGCAAGGGCTTTCAGGGCTGGCACCTTTAGTGTAGGAGCAATCCCTGGACGTTCGTAATTTCGTTGGTGAATTTTGCCCAGATTGAGCAGGAGAGGCTGTGTACGTTGGAAGTTTTAGTAGGCTAAACAAGTTCAGAGCCCAAGTGTTTGTGGTTCGTTTGAGAGGTTACCAGTGGGAGATGAGGACCAGCAAGAGCTTTCAGGGCTGGCACCTTTAGTGTAGGAGCAATCCCTGGACGTTCGCAATGTCGGTGTTGAGCTCTGGCCAGATTGAGCAGGAGAGGCTGTGTACGTTGGAAGTTTTAGTAGGCTAAACAAGTTCAGAGCCCAAGTGTTTGTGGTTCGTTTGAGAGGTTACCAGTGGGAGATGTGGACCAGCAAGGGCTTTCAGGGCTGGCACCTTTAGTGTAGGAGCAATCCCTGGACGTTCGTAATTTCTTTGGTGAATTTTGGCCAGATTGAGCAGGAGAGGCTGTGTACGTTGGAAGTTTTAGTAGGCTAAACAAGTTGAGAGCCCAAGTGTTTGTGGTTCGTTTGAGAGGTTACCAGTGGGAGATGAGGACCAGCAAGAGCTTTCAGGGCTGGCGCCTTTAGTGTAGGAGGAATCCCTGGACGTTCGCAATGTCGGTGTTGAGCTCTGGCCAGATTGAGCAGGAGAGGCTGTGTACGTTGGAAGTTTTAGTAGGCTAAACAAGTTCAGAGGCCAAGTGTTTGTGGTTCGTTTGAGAGGTTACCAGTGGGAGATGAGGACCAGCAAGAGCTTTCAGGGCTGGCACCTTTAGTGTAGGAGCAATCCCTGGACGTTCGCAATTTCGGTGTTGAGCTCTGGCCAGATTGAGCAGGAGAGGCTGTGTACGTTGGAAGTTTTAGTAGGCTAAACAAGTTCAGAGCCCAAGTGTTTGTGGTTCGTTTGAGAGGTTACCAGTGGGAGATGAGGACCAGCAAGAGCTTTCAGGGCTGGCACCTTTAGTGTAGGAGCAATCCCTGGACGTTCGCAATGTCGGTGTTGAGCTCTGGCCAGATTGAGCAGGAGAGGCTGTGTACGTTGGAAGTTTTAGTAGGCTAAACAAGTTCAGAGCCCAAGTGTTTGTGGTTCGTTTGAGAGGTTACCAGTGGGAGATGTGGACCAGCAAGGGCTTTCAGGGCTGGCACCTTTAGTGTAGGAGCAATCCCTGGACGTTCGTAATTTCTTTGGTGAATTTTGGCCAGATTGAGCAGGAGAGGCTGTGTACGTTGGAAGTTTTAGTAGGCTAAACAAGTTCAGAGCCCAAGTGTTTGTGGTTCGTTTGAGAGGTTACCAGTGGGAGATGAGGACCAGCAAGAGCTTTCAGGGCTGGCACCTTTAGTGTAGGAGCAATCCCTGGACGTTCGCAATGTCGGTGTTGAGCTCTGGCCAGATTGAGCAGGAGAGGCTGTGTACGTTGGAAGTTTTAGTAGGCTAAACAAGTTCAGAGACCAAGTGTTTGTGGTTCGTTTGAGAGGTTACCAGTGGGAGATGTGGACCAGCAAGAGCTTTCAGGGCTGGCACCTTTAGTGTAGGAGCAATCCCTGGACGTTCGCAATGTCGGTGTTGAGCTCTGGCCAGATTGAGCAGGAGAGGCTGTGTACGTTGGAAGTTTTAGTAGGCTAAACAAGTTCAGAGGCCAAGTGTTTGTGGTTCGTTTGAGAGGTTACCAGTGGGAGATGAGGACCAGCAAGAGCTTTCAGGGCTGGCACCTTTAGTGTAGGAGCAATCCCTGGACGTTCGCAATTTCGGTGTTGAGCTCTGGCCAGATTGAGCAGGAGAGGCTGTGTACGCTGGAAGTTTTAGTAGGCTAAACAAGTTCAGAGCCCAAGTGTTTGTGGTTCGTTTGAGAGGTTACCAGTGGGAGATGAGGACCAGCAAGAGCTTTCAGGGCTGGCACCTTTAGTGTAGGAGCAATCCCTGGACGTTCGCAATTTCGGTGTTGAGCTCTGGCCAGATTGAGCAGGAGAGGCTGTGTACGTTGGAAGTTTTAGTAGGCTAAACAAGTTCAGAGGCCAAGTGTTTGTGGTTCGTTTGAGAGGTTACCAGTGGGAGATGAGGACCAGCAAGAGCTTTCAGGGCTGGCACCTTTAGTGTAGGAGCAATCCCTGGACGTTCGCAATGTCGGTGTTGAGCTCTGGCCAGATTGAGCAGGAGAGGCTGTGTACGTTGGAAGTTTTAGTAGGCTAAACAAGTTCAGAGGCCAAGTGTTTGTGGTTCGTTTGAGAGGTTACCAGTGGGAGATGAGGACCAGCAAGAGCTTTCAGGGCTGGCACCTTTAGTGTAGGAGCAATCCCTGGACGTTCGCAATGTCGGTGTTGAGCTCTGGCCAGATTGAGCAGGAGAGGCTGTGTACGTTGGAAGTTTTAGTAGGCTAAAGAAGTTCAGAGCCCAAGTGTTTGTGGTTCGTTTGAGAGGTTACCAGTGGGAGATGAGGACCAGCAAGAGCTTTCAGGGCTGGCACCTTTAGTGTAGGAGCAATCCCTGGACGTTCGCAATTTCGGTGTTGAGCTCTGGCCAGATTGAGCAGGAGAGGCTGTGTACGTTGGAAGTTTTAGTAGGCTAAACAAGTTCAGAGGCCAAGTGTTTCGTGGTTCGTTTGAGAGGTTACCAGTGGGAGATGAGGACCAGCAAGAGCTTTCAGGGCTGGCACCTTTAGTGTAGGAGCAATCCCTGGACGTTCGCAATGTCGGTGTTGAGCTCTGGCCAGATTGAGCAGGAGAGGCTGTGTACGTTGGAAGTTTTAGTAGGCTAAACAAGTTCAGAGCCCAAGTGTTTGTGGTTCGTTTGAGAGGTTACCAGTGGGAGATGAGGACCAGCAAGAGCTTTCAGGGCTGGCACCTTTAGTGTAGGAGCAATCGCTGGACGTTCGCAATGTCGGTGTTGAGCTCTGGCCAGATTGAGCAGGAGAGGCTGTGTACGTTGGAAGTTTTAGTAGGCTAAACAAGTTCAGAGCCCAAGTGTTTGTGGTTCGTTTGAGAGGTTACCAGTGGGAGATGTGGACCAGCAAGGGCTTTCAGGGCTGGCACCTTTAGTGTAGGAGCAATCCCTGGACGTTCGTAATTTCTTTGGTGAATTTTGGCCAGATTGAGCAGGAGAGGCTGTGTACGTTGGAAGTTTTAGTAGGCTAAACAAGTTCAGAGCCCAAGTGTTTGTGGTTCGTTTGAGAGGTTACCAGTGGGAGATGAGGACCAGCAAGAGCTTTCAGGGCTGGCACCTTTAGTGTAGGAGCAATCCCTGGACGTTCGCAATGTCGGTGTTGAGCTCTGGCCAGATTGAGCAGGAGAGGCTGTGTACGTTGGAAGTTTTAGTAGGCTAAACAAGTTCAGAGCCCAAGTGTTTGTGGTTCGTTTGAGAGGTTACCAGTGGGAGATGTGGACCAGCAAGGGCTTTCAGGGCTGGCACCTTTAGTGTAGGAGCAATCCCTGGACGTTCGTAATTTCTTTGGTGAATTTGGCCAGATTGAGCAGGAGAGGCTGTGTACGTTGGAAGTTTTAGTAGGCTAAACAAGTTGAGAGCCCAAGTGTTTGTGGTTCGTTTGAGAGGTTACCAGTGGGAGATGAGGACCAGCAAGAGCTTTCAAGGGCTGGCGCCTTTAGTGTAGGAGGAATCCCTGGACGTTCGCAATGTCGGTGTTGAGCTCTGGCCAGATTGAGCAGGAGAGGCTGTGTACGTTGGAAGTTTTAGTAGGCTAAACAAGTTGAGAGCCCAAGTGTTTGTGGTTCGTTTGAGAGGTTACCAGTGGGAGATGAGGACCAGCAAGAGCTTTCAGGGCTGGCACCTTTAGTGTAGGAGCAATCCCTGGACGTTCGCAATTTCGGTGTTGAGCTCTGGCCAGATTGAGCAGGAGAGGCTGTGTACGTTGGAAGTTTTAGTAGGCTAAACAAGTTCAGAGGCCAAGTGTTTGTGGTTCGTTTGAGAGGTTACCAGTGGGAGATGAGGACCAGCAAGAGCTTTCAGGGCTGGCACCTTTAGTGTAGGAGCAATCCCTGGACGTTCGCAATTTCGGTGTTGAGCTCTGGCCAGATTGAGCAGGAGAGGCTGTGTACGTTGGAAGTTTTAGTAGGCTAAACAAGTTCAGAGCCCAAGTGTTTGTGGTTCGTTTGAGAGGTTACCAGTGGAGATGAGGACCAGCAAGAGCTTTCAGGGCTGGCACCTTTAGTGTAGGAGCAATCCCTGGACGTTCGCAATGTCGGTGTTGAGCTCTGGCCAGATTGAGCAGGAGAGGCTGTGTACGTTGGAAGTTTTAGTAGGCTAAACAAGTTCAGAGCCCAAGTGTTTGTGGTTCGTTTGAGAGGTTACCAGTGGGAGATGAGGACCAGCAAGAGCTTTCAGGGCTGGCACCTTTAGTGTAGGAGCAATCCCTGGACGTTCGCAATGTCGGTGTTGAGCTCTGGCCAGATTGAGCAGGAGAGGCTGTGTACGTTGGAAGTTTTAGTAGGCTAAACAAGTTCAGAGCCCAAGTGTTTGTGGTTCGTTTGAGAGGTTACCAGTGGGAGATGAGGACCAGCAAGAGCTTTCAGGGCTGGCACCTTTAGTGTAGGAGCAATCCCTGGACGTTCGCAATGTCGGTGTTGAGCTCTGGCCAGATTGAGCAGGAGAGGCTGTGTACGTTGGAAGTTTTAGTAGGCTAAACAAGTTCAGAGCCCAAGTGTTTGTGGTTCGTTTGAGAGGTTACCAGTGGGAGATGAGGACCAGCAAGAGCTTTCAGGGCTGGCACCTTTAGTGTAGGAGCAATCCCTGGACGTTCGCAATGTCGGTGTTGAGCTCTGGCCAGATTGAGCAGGAGAGGCTGTGTACGTTGGAAGTTTTAGTAGGCTAAACAAGTTCAGAGCCCAAGTGTTTGTGGTTCGTTTGAGAGGTTACCAGTGGGAGATGAGGACCAGCAAGAGCTTTCAGGGCTGGCACCTTTAGTGTAGGAGCAATCCCTGGACGTTCGCAATTTCGGTGTTGAGCTCTGGCCAGATTGAGCAGGAGAGGCTGTGTACGTTGGAAGTTTTAGTAGGCTAAACAAGTTCAGAGCCCAAGTGTTTGTGGTTCGTTTGAGAGGTTACCAGTGGGAGATGAGGACCAGCAAGAGCTTTCAGGGCTGGCACCTTTAGTGTAGGAGCAATCCTGGACGTTCGCAATGTCGGTGTTGAGCTCTGGCCAGATTGAGCAGGAGAGGCTGTGTACGTTGGAAGTTTTAGTAGGCTAAACAAGTTCAGAGCCCAAGTGTTTGTGGTTCGTTTGAGAGGTTACCAGTGGGAGATGAGGACCAGCAAGAGCTTTCAGGGCTGGCACCTTTAGTGTAGGAGCAATCGCTGGACGTTCGCAATGTCGGTGTTGAGCTCTGGCCAGATTGAGCAGGAGAGGCTGTGTACGTTGGAAGTTTTAGTGAGGCTAAACAAGTTCAGAGCCCAAGTGTTTGTGGTTCGTTTGAGAGGTTACCAGTGGGAGATGAGGACCAGCAAGAGCTTTCAGGGCTGGCACCTTTAGTGTAGGAGCAATCCCTGGACGTTCGCAATGTCGGTGTTGAGCTCTGGCCAGATTGAGCAGGAGAGGCTGTGTACGTTGGAAGTTTTAGTAGGCGAAACAAGTTCAGAGCCCAAGTGTTTGTGGTTCGTTTGAGAGGTTACCAGTGGGAGATGAGGACCAGCAAGAGCTTTCAGGGCTGGCACCTTTAGTGTAGGAGCAATCGCTGGACGTTCGCAATGTCGGTGTTGAGCTCTGGCCAGATTGAGCAGGAGAGGCTGTGTACGTTGGAAGTTTTAGTAGGCTAAACAAGTTCAGAGCCCAAGTGTTTGTGGTTCGTTTGAGAGGTTACCAGTGGGAGATGAGGACCAGCAAGAGCTTTCAGGGCTGGCACCTTTAGTGTAGGAGCAATCGCTGGACGTTCGCAATTTCGGTGTTGAGCTCTGGCCAGATTGAGCAGGAGAGGCTGTGTACGTTGGAAGTTTTAGTAGGCTAAACAAGTTGAGAGCCCAAGTGTTTGTGGTTCGTTTGAGAGGTTACCAGTGGGAGATGAGGACCAGCAAGAGCTTTCAGGGCTGGCACCTTTAGTGTAGGAGCAATCGCTGGACGTTCGCAATGTCGGTGTTGAGCTCTGGCCAGATTGAGCAGGAGAGGCTGTGTACGTTGGAAGTTTTAGTAGGCTAAACAAGTTGAGAGCCCAAGTGTTTGTGGTTCGTTTGAGAGGTTACCAGTGGGAGATGAGGACCAGCAAGAGCTTTCAGGGCTGGCACCTTTAGTGTAGGAGCAATCGCTGGACGTTCGCAATTTCGGTGTTGAGCTCTGGCCAGATTGAGCAGGAGAGGCTGTGTACGTTGGAAGTTTTAGTAGGCGAAACAAGTTCAGAGCCCAAGTGTTTGTGGTTCGTTTGAGAGGTTACCAGTGGGAGATGAGGACCAGCAAGAGCTTTCAGGGCTGGCACCTTTAGTGTAGGAGCAATCCCTGGACGTTCGCAATGTCGGTGTTGAGCTCTGGCCAGATTGAGCAGGAGAGGCTGTGTACATTGGAAGTTTTAGTAGGCGAAACAAGTTCAGAGGCCAAGTGTTTGTGGTTCGTTTGAGAGGTTACCAGTGGGAGATGAGGACCAGCAAGAGCTTTCAGGGCTGGCACCTTTAGTGTAGGAGCAATCGCTGGACGTTCGCAATGTCGGTGTTGAGCTCTGGCCAGATTGAGCAGGAGAGGCTGTGTACGTTGGAAGTTTTAGTAGGCTAAACAAGTTCAGAGCCCAAGTGTTTGTGGTTCGTTTGAGAGGTTACCAGTGGGAGATGAGGACCAGCAAGAGCTTTCAGGGCTGGCGCCTTTAGTGTAGGAGGAATCCCTGGACGTTCGCAATGTCGGTGTTGAGCTCTGGCCAGATTGAGCAGGAGAGGCTGTGTACGTTGGAAGTTTTAGTAGGCAAAACAAGTTCAGAGCCCAAGTGTTTGTGGTTCGTTTGAGAGGTTACCAGTGGGAGATGAGGACCAGCAAGAGCTTTCAGGGCTGGCACCTTTAGTGTAGGAGCAATCCCTGGACGTTCGCAATTTCGGTGTTGAGCTCTGGCCAGATTGAGCAGGAGAGGCTGTGTACGTTAGAAGTTTTAGTAGGCTAAACAAGTTCAGAGCCCAAGTGTTTGTGGTTCGTTTGAGAGGTTACCAGTGGGAGATGAGGACCAGCAAGAGCTTTCAGGGCTGGCACCTTTAGTGTAGGAGCAATCCCTGGACGTTCGCAATGTCGGTGTTGAGCTCTGGCCAGATTGAGCAGGAGAGGCTGTGTACGTTGGAAGTTTTAGTAGGCGAAACAAGTCAGAGCCCAAGTGTTTGTGGTTCGTTTGAGAGGTTACCAGTGGGAGATGAGGACCAGCAAGAGCTTTCAGGGCTGGCACCTTTAGTGTAGGAGCAATCCCTGGACGTTCGCAATGTCGGTGTTGAGCTCTGGCCAGATTGAGCAGGAGAGGCTGTGTACGTTGGAAGTTTTAGTAGGCTAAACAAGTTCAGAGCCCAAGTGTTTGTGGTTCGTTTGAGAGGTTACCAGTGGGAGATGAGGACCAGCAAGAGCTTTCAGGGCTGGCACCTTTAGTGTAGGAGCAATCGCTGGACGTTCGCAATGTCGGTGTTGAGCTCTGGCCAGATTGAGCAGGAGAGGCTGTGTATGTTGGAAGTTTTAGTAGGCTAAACAAGTTCAGAGCCCAAGTGTTTGTGGTTCGTTTGAGAGGTTACCAGTGGGAGATGAGGACCAGCAAGAGCTTTCAGGGCTGGCACCTTTAGTGTAGGAGCAATCCCTGGACGTTCGCAATTTCGGTGTTGAGCTCTGGCCAGATTGAGCAGGAGAGGCTGTGTACGTTGGAAGTTTTAGTAGGCTAAACAAGTTCAGAGGCCAAGTGTTTGTGGTTCGTTTGAGAGGTTACCAGTGGGAGATGAGGACCAGCAAGAGCTTTCAGGGCTGGCACCTTTAGTGTAGGAGCAATCCCTGGACGTTCGCAATGTCGGTGTTGAGCTCTGGCCAGATTGAGCAGGAGAGGCTGTGTACATTGGAAGTTTTAGTAGGCTAAACAAGTTCAGAGCCCAAGTGTTTGTCGTTCGTTTGAGAGGTTACCAGTGGGAGATGAGGACCAGCAAGAGCTTTCAGGGCTGGCACCTTTAGTGTAGGAGCAATCCCTGGACGTTCGCAATTTCGGTGTTGAGCTCTGGCCAGATATGAGCAGGAGAGGCTGTGTACGTTGGAAGTTTTAGTAGGCTAAACAAGTTCAGAGCCCAAGTGTTTGTGGTTCGTTTGAGAGGTTACCAGTGGGAGATGAGGACCAGCAAGAGCTTTCAGGGCTGGCACCTTTAGTGTAGGAGCAATCCCTGGACGTTCGCAATGTCGGTGTTGAGCTCTGGCCAGATTGAGCAGGAGAGGCTGTGTACGTTGGAAGTTTTAGTAGGCTAAACAAGTTCAGAGCCCAAGTGTTTGTGGTTCGTTTTAGAGGTTACCAGTGGGAGATGAGGACCAGCAAGAGCTTTCAGGGCTGGCACCTTTAGTGTAGGAGGAATCCCTGGACGTTCGCAATGTCGGTGTTGAGCTCTGGCCAGATTGAGCAGGAGAGGCTGTGTACGTTGGAAGTTTTAGTAGGCTAAACAAGTTCAGAGCCCAAGTGTTTGTGGTTCATTTGAGAGGTTACCAGTGGGAGATGAGGACCAGCAAGAGCTTTCAGGGCTGGCACCTTTAGTGTAGGAGCAATCGCTGGACGTTCGCAATGTCGGTGTTGAGCTCTGGCCAGATTGAGCAGGAGAGGCTGTGTACGTTGGAAGTTTTAGTAGGCTAAACAAGTTCAGAGCCCAAGTGTTTGTGGTTCGTTTGAGAGGTTACCAGTGGGAGATGAGGACCAGCAAGAACTTTCAGGGCTGGCACCTTTAGTGTAGGAGCAATCCCTGGACGTTCGCAATGTCGGTGTTGAGCTCTGGCCAGATTGAGCAGGAGAGGCTGTGTACGTTGGAAGTTTTAGTAGGCTAAACAAGTTCAGAGCCCAAGTGTTTGTGGTTCGTTTGAGAGGTTACCAGTGGGAGATGAGGACCAGCAAGAGCTTTCAGGGCTGGCACCTTTAGTGTAGGAGCAATCCCTGGACGTTCGCAATTTCGGTGTTGAGCTCTGGCCAGATTGAGCAGGAGAGGCTGTGTACGTTGGAAGTTTTAGTAGGCTAAACAAGTTCAGAGCCCAAGTGTTTGTGGTTCGTTTGAGAATTACCAGTGGGAGATGAGGACCAGCAAGAGCTTTCAGGGCTGGCACCTTTAGTGTAGGAGGAATCCCTGGACGTTCGCAATGTCGGTGTTGAGCTCTGGCCAGATTGAGCAGGAGAGGCTGTGTACGTTGGAAGTTTTAGTAGGCTAAACAAGTTCAGAGCCCAAGTGTTTGTGGTTCGTTTGAGAGGTTACCAGTGGGAGATGAGGACCAGCAAGAGCTTTCAGGGCTGGCACCTTTAGTGTAGGAGCAATCCCTGGACGTTCGCAATGTCGGTGTTGAGCTCTGGCCAGATTGAGCAGGAGAGGCTGTGTACGTTGGAAGTTTTAGTAGGCTAAACAAGTTGAGAGCCCAAGTGTTTGTGGTTCGTTTGAGAGGTTACCAGTGGGAGATGAGGACCAGCAAGAGCTTTCAGGGCTGGCACCTTTAGTGTAGGAGCAATCCCTGGACGTTCGCAATGTCGGTGTTGAGCTCTGGCCAGATTGAGCAGGAGAGGCTGTGTACGTTGGAAGTTTTAGTAGGCTAAACAAGTTCAGAGCCCAAGTGTTTGTGGTTCGTTTGAGAGGTTACCAGTGGGAGATGAGGACCAGCAAGAGCTTTCAGGGCTGGCACCTTTAGTGTAGGAGCAATCCCTGGACGTTCGCAATGTCGGTGTTGAGCTCTGGCCAGATTGAGCAGGAGAGGCTGTGTACGTTGGAAGTTTTAGTAGGCTAAACAAGTTCAGAGCCCAAGTGTTTGTGGTTCGTTTGAGAGGTTACCAGTGGGAGATGAGGACCAGCAAGAGCTTTCAGGGCTGGCACCTTTAGTGTAGGAGCAATCCCTGGACGTTCGCAATGTCGGTGTTGAGCTCTGGCCAGATTGAGCAGGAGAGGCTGTGTATGTTGGAAGTTTTAGTAGGCTAAACAAGTTCAGAGCCCAAGTGTTTGTGGTTCGTTTGAGAGGTTACCAGTGGGAGATGAGGACCAGCAAGAGCTTTCAGGGCTGGCGCCTTTAGTGTAGGAGGAATCCCTGGACGTTCGCAATGTCGGTGTTGAGCTCTGGCCAGATTGAGCAGGAGAGGCTGTGTACGTTGGAAGTTTTAGTAGGCTAAACAAGTTCAGAGCCCAAGTGTTTGTGGTTCGTTTGAGAGGTTACCAGTGGGAGATGAGGACCAGCAAGAGCTTCCAGGGCTGGCACCTTTAGTGTAGGAGCAATCCCTGGACGTTCGCAATTTCGGTGTTGAGCTCTGGCCAGATTGAGCAAGAGAGGCTGTGTACGTTGGAAGTTTTAGTAGGCGAAACAAGTTCAGAGCCCAAGTGTTTGTGGTTCGTTTGAGAGGTTACCAGTGGGAGATGAGGACCAGCAAGAGCTTTCAGGGCTGGCACCTTTAGTGTAGGAGCAATCCCTGGACGTTCGCAATGTCGGTGTTGAGCTCTGGCCAGATTGAGCAGGAGAGGCTGTGTACGTTGGAAGTTTTAGTAGGCTAAACAAGTTCAGAGCCCAAGTGTTTGTGGTTCGTTTGAGAGGTTACCAGTGGGAGATGAGGACCAGCAAGAGCTTTCAGGGCTGGCACCTTTAGTGTAGGAGCAATCCCTGGACGTTCGCAATGTCGGTGTTGAGCTCTGGCCAGATTGAGCAGGAGAGGCTGTGTACGTTGGAAGTTTTAGTAGGCTAAACAAGTTCAGAGCCCAAGTGTTTGTGGTTCGTTTGAGAGGTTACCAGTGGGAGATGAGGACCAGCAAGAGCTTTCAGGGCTGGCACCTTTAGTGTAGGAGCAATCCCTGGACGTTCGCAATGTCGGTGTTGAGCTCTGGCCAGATTGAGCAGGAGAGGCTGTGTACGTTGGAAGTTTTAGTAGGCTAAACAAGTTCAGAGCCCAAGTGTTTGTGGTTCGTTTGAGAGGTTACCAGTGGGAGATGAGGACCAGCAAGAGCTTTCAGGGCTGGCACCTTTAGTGTAGGAGCAATCCCTGGACGTTCGCAATGTCGGTGTTGAGCTCTGGCCAGATTGAGCAGGAGAGGCTGTGTACGTTGGAAGTTTTAGTAGGCTAAACAAGTTCAGAGCCCAAGTGTTTGTGGTTCGTTTGAGAGGTTACCAGTGGGAGATGAGGACCAGCAAGAGCTTTCAGGGCTGGCACCTTTAGTGTAGGAGCAATCCCTGGACGTTCGCAATGTCGGTGTTGAGCTCTGGCCAGATTGAGCAGGAGAGGCTGTGTATGTTGGAAGTTTTAGTAGGCTAAACAAGTTCAGAGCCCAAGTGTTTGTGGTTCGTTTGAGAGGTTACCAGTGGGAGATGAGGACCAGCAAGAGCTTTCAGGGCTGGCGCCTTTAGTGTAGGAGGAATCCCTGGACGTTCGCAATGTCGGTGTTGAGCTCTGGCCAGATTGAGCAGGAGAGGCTGTGTACGTTGGAAGTTTTAGTAGGCTAAACAAGTTCAGAGCCCAAGTGTTTGTGGTTCGTTTGAGAGGTTACCAGTGGGAGATGAGGACCAGCAAGAGCTTCCAGGGCTGGCACCTTTAGTGTAGGAGCAATCCCTGGACGTTCGCAATTTCGGTGTTGAGCTCTGGCCAGATTGAGCAAGAGAGGCTGTGTACGTTGGAAGTTTTAGTAGGCGAAACAAGTTCAGAGCCCAAGTGTTTGTGGTTCGTTTGAGAGGTTACCAGTGGGAGATGAGGACCAGCAAGAGCTTTCAGGGCTGGCACCTTTAGTGTAGGAGCAATCCCTGGACGTTCGCAATGTCGGTGTTGAGCTCTGGCCAGATTGAGCAGGAGAGGCTGTGTACGTTGGAAGTTTTAGTAGGCTAAACAAGTTGAGAGCCCAAGTGTTTGTGGTTCGTTTGAGAGGTTACCAGTGGGAGATGAGGACCAGCAAGAGCTTTCAGGGCTGGCACCTTTAGTGTAGGAGCAATCGCTGGACGTTCGCAATGTCGGTGTTGAGCTCTGGCCAGATTGAGCAGGAGAGGCTGTGTACGTTGGAAGTTTTAGTAGGCTAAACAAGTTCAGAGCCCAAGTGTTTGTGGTTCGTTTGAGAGGTTACCAGTGGGAGATGAGGACCAGCAAGAGCTTTCAGGGCTGGCGCCTTTAGTGTAGGAGGAATCCCTGGACGTTCGCAATGTCGGTGTTGAGCTCTGGCCAGATTGAGCAGGAGAGGCTGTGTACGTTGGAAGTTTTAGTAGGCTAAACAAGTTCAGAGCCCAAGTGTTTGTGGTTCGTTTGAGAGGTTACCAGTGGGAGATGAGGACCAGCAAGAGCTTTCAGGGCTGGCACCTTTAGTGTAGGAGCAATCGCTGGACGTTCGCAATGTCGGTGTTGAGCTCTGGCCAGATTGAGCAGGAGAGGCTGTGTACGTTGGAAGTTTTAGTAGGCTAAACAAGTTGAGAGCCCAAGTGTTTGTGGTTCGTTTGAGAGGTTACCAGTGGGAGATGAGGACCAGCAAGAGCTTTCAGGGCTGGCACCTTTAGTGTAGGAGCAATCGCTGGACGTTCGCAATTTCGGTGTTGAGCTCTGGCCAGATTGAGCAGGAGAGGCTGTGTACGTTGGAAGTTTTAGTAGGCGAAACAAGTTCAGAGGCCAAGTGTTTGTGGTTCGTTTGAGAGGTTACCAGTGGGAGATGAGGACCAGCAAGAGCTTTCAGGGCTGGCACCTTTAGTGTAGGAGCAATCCTGGACGTTCGCAATGTCGGTGTTGAGCTCTGGCCAGATTGAGCAGGAGAGGCTGTGTACGTTGGAAGTTTTAGTAGGCGAAACAAGTTCAGAGGCCAAGTGTTTGTGGTTCGTTTGAGAGGTTACCAGTGGGAGATGAGGACCAGCAAGAGCTTTCAGGGCTGGCACCTTTAGTGTAGGAGCAATCGCTGGACGTTCGCAATGTCGGTGTTGAGCTCTGGCCAGATTGAGCAGGAGAGGCTGTGTACGTTGGAAGTTTTAGTAGGCTAAACAAGTTCAGAGCCCAAGTGTTTGTGGTTCGTTTGAGAGGTTACCAGTGGGAGATGAGGACCAGCAAGAGCTTTCAGGGCTGGCGCCTTTAGTGTAGGAGGAATCCCTGGACGTTCGCAATGTCGGTGTTGAGCTCTGGCCAGATTGA
Source organism: Gavia stellata (assembly GCF_030936135.1). NCBI lineage: Eukaryota > Metazoa > Chordata > Aves > Gaviiformes > Gaviidae > Gavia > Gavia stellata. Next base: position 27,487 of record NW_026776500.1, read on the forward strand.
GCAGGAGAGGCTGTGTACGTTGGAAGTTTTAGTAGGCTAAACAAGTTCAGAGCCCAAGTGTTTGTGGTTCGTTTGAGAGGTTACCAGTGGGAGATGAGGACCAGCAAGAGCTTTCAGGGCTGGCACCTTTAGTGTAGGAGCAATCCCTGGACGTTCGCAATTTCGGTGTTGAGCTCTGGCCAGATTGAGCAGGAGAGGCTGTGTACGTTGGAAGTTTTAGTAGGCTAAACAAGTTCAGAGGCCAAGTGTTTGTGGTTCGTTTGAGAGGTTACCAGTGGGAGATGAGGACCAGCAAGAGCTTTCAGGGCTGGCACCTTTAGTGTAGGAGCAATCCCTGGACGTTCGCAATGTCGGTGTTGAGCTCTGGCCAGATTGAGCAGGAGAGGCTGTGTACGTTGGAAGTTTTAGTAGGCTAAACAAGTTCAGAGCCCAAGTGTTTGTGGTTCGTTTGAGAGGTTACCAGTGGGAGATGAGGACCAGCAAGAGCTTTCAGGGCTGGCACCTTTAGTGTAGGAGCAATCCCTGGACGTTCGCAATGTCGGTGTTGAGCTCTGGCCAGATTGAGCAGGAGAGGCTGTGTACGTTGGAAGTTTTAGTAGGCTAAACAAGTTCAGAGCCCAAGTGTTTGTGGTTCGTTTGAGAGGTTACCAGTGGGAGATGAGGACCAGCAAGAGCTTTCAGGGCTGGCACCTTTAGTGTAGGAGCAATCGCTGGACGTTCGCAATGTCGGTGTTGAGCTCTGGCCAGATTGAGCAGGAGAGGCTGTGTATGTTGGAAGTTTTAGTAGGCTAAACAAGTTCAGAGCCCAAGTGTTTGTGGTTCGTTTGAGAGGTTACCAGTGGGAGATGAGGACCAGCAAGAGCTTTCAGGGCTGGCACCTTTAGTGTAGGAGCAATCCCTGGACGTTCGCAATTTCGGTGTTGAGCTCTGGCCAGATTGAGCAGGAGAGGCTGTGTACGTTGGAAGTTTTAGTAGGCTAAACAAGTTCAGAGCCCAAGTGTTTGTGGTTCGTTTGAGAGGTTACCAGTGGGAGATGAGGACCAGCAAGAGCTTTCAGGGCTGGCACCTTTAGTATAGGAGGAATCCCTGGACGTTCGCAATGTCGGTGTTGAGCTCTGGCCAGATTGAGCAGGAGAGGCTGTGTACGTTGGAAGTTTTAGTAGGCTAAACAAGTTCAGAGGCCAAGTGTTTGTGGTTCGTTTGAGAGGTTACCAGTGGGAGATGAGGACCAGCAAGAGCTTTCAGGGCTGGCACCTTTAGTGTAGGAGCAATCCCTGGACGTTCGCAATGTCGGTGTTGAGCTCTGGCCAGATTGAGCAGGAGAGGCTGTGTACGTTGGAAGTTTTAGTAGGCTAAACAAGTTCAGAGCCCAAGTGTTTGTGGTTCGTTTGAGAGGTTACCAGTGGGAGATGAGGACCAGCAAGAGCTTTCAGGGCTGGCACCTTTAGTGTAGGAGCAATCCCTGGACGTTCGCAATTTCGGTGTTGAGCTCTGGCCAGATTGAGCAGGAGAGGCTGTGTACGTTGGAAGTTTTAGTAGGCTAAACAAGTTCAGAGCCCAAGTGTTTGTGGTTCGTTTGAGAGGTTACCAGTGGGAGATGAGGACCAGCAAGAGCTTTCAGGGCTGGCACCTTTAGTGTAGGAGCAATCCCTGGACGTTGGCAATTTCGGTGTTGAGCTCTGGCCAGATTGAGCAGGAGAGGCTGTGTACGTTGGAAGTTTTAGTAGGCTAAACAAGTTCAGAGCCCAAGTGTTTGTGGTTCGTTTGAGAGGTTACCAGTGGGAGATGAGGACCAGCAAGAGCTTTCAGGGCTGGCACCTTTAGTGTAGGAGCAATCGCTGGACGTTCGCAATTTCGGAGTTGAGCTGTGGCCAGATTGAGCAGGAGAGGCTGTGTACGTTGGAAGTTTTAGTAGGCTAAACAAGTTCAGAGCCCAAGTGTTTGTGGTTCGTTTGAGAGGTTACCAGTGGGAGATGAGGACCAGCAAGAGCTTTCAGGGCTGGCACCTTTAGTGTAGGAGCAATCCCTGGACGTTGGCAATTTCGGTGTTGAGCTCTGGCCAGATTGAGCAGGAGAGGCTGTGTACGTTGGAAGTTTTAGTAGGCTAAACAAGTTCAGAGCCCAAGTGTTTGTGGTTCGTTTGAGAGGTTACCAGTGGGAGATGAGGACCAGCAAGAGCTTTCAGGGCTGGCACCTTTAGTGTAGGAGCAATCGCTGGATGTTCGCAATGTCGGTGTGGAGCTCTGGCCAGATTGAGCAGGAGAGGCTGTGTACGTTGGAAGTTTTAGTAGGCTAAACAAGTTCAGAGCCCAAGTGTTTGTGGTTCGTTTGAGAGGTTACCAGTGGGAGATGAGGACCAGCAAGAGCTTTCAGGGCTGGCACCTTTAGTGTAGGAGCAATCGCTGGACGTTCGCAATTTCGGTGTTGAGCTCTGGCCAGATTGAGCAGGAGAGGCTGTGTACGTTGGAAGTTTTAGTAGGCTAAACAAGTTCAGAGCCCAAGTGTTTGTGGTTCGTTTGAGAGGTTACCAGTGGGAGATGAGGACCAGCAAGAGCTTTCAGGGCTGGCACCTTTAGTGTAGGAGCAATCCCTGGACGTTCACAATTTCGGTGTTGAATTTTGGCCAGATTGAGCAGGAGAGGCTGTGTACGTTGGGAAGTTTTAGTAGGCTAAACAAGTTCAGAGCCCAAGTGTTTGTGGTTCGTTTGAGAGGTTACCAGTGGGAGATGAGGACCAGCAAGAGCTTTCAGGGCTGGCACCTTTAGTGTAGGAGCAATCGCTGGACGTTCACAATTTCGGTGTTGAGTTTTGGCCAGATTGAGCAGGAGAGGCTGTGTACGTTGGAAGTTTTAGTAGGCTAAACAAGTTCAGAGCCCAAGTGTTTGTGGTTCGTTTGAGAGGTTACCAGTGGGAGATGAGGACCAGCAAGAGCTTTCAGGGCTGGCACCTTTAGTGTAGGAGCAATCGCTGGACGTTCGCAATGTCGGTGTTGAGCTCTGGCCAGATTGAGCAGGAGAGGCTGTGTACGTTGGAAGTTTTAGTAGGCTAAACAAGTTCAGAGCCCAAGTGTTTGTGGTTCGTTTGAGAGGTTACCAGTGGGAGATGAGGACCAGCAAGAGCTTTCAGGGCTGGCACCTTTAGTGTAGGAGCAATCGCTGGACGTTGGCAATGTCGGTGTTGAGCTCTGGCCAGATTGAGCAGGAGAGGCTGTGTACGTTGGAAGTTTTAGTAGGCTAAACAAGTTCAGAGCCCAAGTGTTTGTGGTTCGTTTGAGAGGTTACCAGTGGGAGATGAGGACCAGCAAGAGCTTTCAGGGCTGGCACCTTTAGTGTAGGAGCAATCGCTGGACGTTCGCAATTTCGGTGTTGAGCTCTGGCCAGATTGAGCAGGAGAGGCTGTGTACGTTGGAAGTTTTAGTAGGCTAAACAAGTTCAGAGCCCAAGTGTTTGTGGTTCGTTTGAGAGGTTACCAGTGGGAGATGAGGACCAGCAAGAGCTTTCAGGGCTGGCACCTTTAGTGTAGGAGCAATCGCTGGACGTTCGCAATTTCGGAGTTGAGCTCTGGCCAGATTGAGCAGGAGAGGCTGTGTACGTTGGAAGTTTTAGTAGGCTAAACAAGTTCAGAGCCCAAGTGTTTGTGGTTCCTTTGAGAGGTTACCAGTGGGAGATGAGGACCAGCAAGAGCTTTCAGGGCTGGCACCTTTAGTGTAGGAGCAATCGCAGGACGTTCGCAATTTCGGTGTTGAGCTCTGGCCAGATTGAGCAGGAGAGGCTGTGTACGTTGGAAGTTTTAGTAGGCTAAACAAGTTCAGAGCCCAAGTGTTTGTGGTTCGTTTGAGAGGTTACCAGTGGGAGATGAGGACCAGCAAGAGCTTTCAGGGCTGGCACCTTTAGTGTAGGAGAAATCCTTGGACGTTCGCAATTTCGGTGTTGAGCTCTGGCCAGATTGAGCAGGAGAGGCTGTGTACGTTGGAAGTTTTAGTAGGCTAAACAAGTTCAGAGCCCAAGTGTTTGTGGTTCGTTTGAGAGGTTACCAGTGGGAGATGAGGACCAGCAAGAGCTTTCAGGGCTGGCACCTTTAGTGTAGGAGCAATCGCTGGACGTTCGCAATGTCGGTGTTGAGCTCTGGCCAGATTGAGCAGGAGAGGCTGTGTACGTTGGAAGTTTTAGTAGGCTAAACAAGTTCAGAGCCCAAGTGTTTGTGGTTCGTTTGAGAGGTTACCAGTGGGAGATGAGGACCAGCAAGAGCTTTCAGGGCTGGCACCTTTAGTGTAGGAGCAATCGCTGGACGTTCGCAATTTCGGAGTTGAGGTCTGGCCAGATTGAGCAGGAGAGGCTGTGTACGTTGGAAGTTTTAGTAGGCTAAACAAGTTCAGAGCCCAAGTGTTTGTGGTTCGTTTGAGAGGTTACCAGTGGGAGATGAGGACCAGCAAGAGCTTTCAGGGCTGGCACCTTTAGTGTAGGAGCAATCGCAGGACGTTCGCAATTTCGGTGTTGAGCTCTGGCCAGATTGAGCAGGAGAGGCTGTGTACGTTGGAAGTTTTAGTAGGCTAAACAAGTTCAGAGCCCAAGTGTTTGTGGTTCGTTTGAGAGGTTACCAGTGGGAGATGAGGACCAGCAAGAGCTTTCAGGGCTGGCACCTTTAGTGTAGGAGAAATCCTTGGACGTTCGCAATTTCGGTGTTGAGCTCTGGCCAGATTGAGCAGGAGAGGCTGTGTACGTTGGAAGTTTTAGTAGGCTAAACAAGTTCAGAGCCCAAGTGTTTGTGGTTCGTTTGAGAGGTTACCAGTGGGAGATGAGGACCAGCAAGAGCTTTCAGGGCTGGCACCTTTAGTGTAGGAGCAATCGCTGGACGTTCGCAATTTCGGTGTTGAATTTTGGCCAGATTGAGCAGGAGAGGCTGTGTACGTTGGAAGTTTTAGTAGGCTAAACAAGTTCAGAGCCCAAGTGTTTGTGGTTCGTTTGAGAGGTTACCAGTGGGAGATGAGGACCAGCAAGAGCTTTCAGGGCTGGCACCTTTAGTGTAGGAGCAATCGCTGGACGTTCGCAATTTCGTTGGTGAATTTTGGCCAGATTGAGCAGGAGAGGCTGTGTACGTTGGAAGTTTTAGTAGGCTAAACAAGTTCAGAGCCCAAGTGTTTGTGGTTCGTTTGAGAGGTTACCAGTGGGAGATGAGGACCAGCAAGAGCTTTCAGGGCTGGCACCTTTAGTGTAGGAGCAATCGCTGGACGTTGGCAATGTCGGTGTTGAGCTCTGGCCAGATTGAGCAGGAGAGGCTGTGTACGTTGGAAGTTTTAGTAGCCTAAACAAGTTCAGAGCCCAAGTGTTTGTGGTTCGTTTGAGAGGTTACCAGTGGGAGATGAGGACCAGCAAGAGCTTTCAGGGCTGGCACCTTTAGTGTAGGAGCAATCGCTGGACGTTGGCAATGTCGGTGTTGAGCTCTGGCCAGATTGAGCAGGAGAGGCTGTGTACGTTGGAAGTTTTAGTAGGCTAAACAAGTTCAGAGCCCAAGTGTTTGTGGTTCGTTTGAGAGGTTACCAGTGGGAGATGAGGACCAGCAAGAGCTTTCAGGGCTGGCACCTTTAGTGTAGGAGCAATCCCTGGACGTTCGCAATGTCGGAGTTGAGCTCTGGCCAGATTGAGCAGGAGAGGCTGTGTACGTTGGAAGTTTTAGTAGGCTAAACAAGTTCAGAGCCCAAGTGTTTGTGGTTCGTTTGAGAGGTTACCAGTGGGAGATGAGGACCAGCAAGAGCTTTCAGGGCTGGCACCTTTAGTGTAGGAGCAATCGCTGGACGTTCGCAATTTCGGAGTTGAGCTCTGGCCAGATTGAGCAGGAGAGGCTGTGTACGTTGGAAGTTTTAGTAGGCTAAACAAGTTCAGAGGCCAAGTGTTTGTGGTTCGTTTGAGAGGTTACCAGTGGGAGATGAGGACCAGCAAGAGCTTTCAGGGCTGGCACCTTTAGTGTAGGAGCAATCGCAGGACGTTCGCAATTTCGGTGTTGAGCTCTGGCCAGATTGAGCAGGAGAGGCTGTGTACGTTGGAAGTTTTAGTAGGCTAAACAAGTTCAGAGCCCAAGTGTTTGTGGTTCGTTTGAGAGGTTACCAGTGGGAGATGAGGACCAGCAAGAGCTTTCAGGGCTGGCACCTTTAGTGTAGGAGAAATCCTTGGACGTTCGCAATTTCGGTGTTGAGCTCTGGCCAGATTGAGCAGGAGAGGCTGTGTACGTTGGAAGTTTTAGTAGGCTAAACAAGTTCAGAGCCCAAGTGTTTGTGGTTCGTTTGAGAGGTTACCAGTGGGAGATGAGGACCAGCAAGAGCTTTCAGGGCTGGCACCTTTAGTGTAGGAGCAATCGCTGGACGTTCGCAATTTCGGTGTTGAATTTTGGCCAGATTGAGCAGGAGAGGCTGTGTACGTTGGAAGTTTTAGTAGGCTAAACAAGTTCAGAGCCCAAGTGTTTGTGGTTCGTTTGAGAGGTTACCAGTGGGAGATGAGGACCAGCAAGAGCTTTCAGGGCTGGCACCTTTAGTGTAGGAGCAATCGCTGGACGTTCGCAATTTCGTTGGTCAATTTTGGCCAGATTGAGCAGGAGAGGCTGTGTACGTTGGAAGTTTTAGTAGGCTAAACAAGTTCAGAGCCCAAGTGTTTGTGGTTCGTTTGAGAGGTTACCAGTGGGAGATGAGGACCAGCAAGAGCTTTCAGGGCTGGCACCTTTAGTGTAGGAGCAATCCTTGGACGTTCGCAATTTCGGTGTTGAGCTCTGGCCAGATTGAGCAGGAGAGGCTGTGTACGTTGGAAGTTTTTGTAGGCTAAACAAGTTCAGAGGCCAAGTGTTTGTGGTTCGTTTGAGAGGTTACCAGTGGGAGATGAGGACCAGCAAGAGCTTTCAGGGCTGGCACCTTTAGTGTAGGAGCAATCCCTGGACGTTGGCAATTTCGGTGTTGAGCTCTGGCCAGATTGAGCAGGAGAGGCTGTGTACGTTGGAAGTTTTAGTAGGCTAAACAAGTTCAGAGCCCAAGTGTTTGTGGTTCGTTTGAGAGGTTACCAGTGGGAGATGAGGACCAGCAAGAGCTTTCAGGGCTGGCACCTTTAGTGTAGGAGCAATCGCTGGATGTTCGCAATGTCGGTGTGGAGCTCTGGCCAGATTGAGCAGGAGAGGCTGTGTACGTTGGAAGTTTTAGTAGGCTAAACAAGTTCAGAGCCCAAGTGTTTGTGGTTCGTTTGAGAGGTTACCAGTGGGAGATGAGGACCAGCAAGAGCTTTCAGGGCTGGCACCTTTAGTGTAGGAGCAATCGCTGGACGTTCGCAATTTCGGTGTTGAGCTCTGGCCAGATTGAGCAGGAGAGGCTGTGTACGTTGGAAGTTTTAGTAGGCTAAACAAGTTCAGAGCCCAAGTGTTTGTGGTTCGTTTGAGAGGTTACCAGTGGGAGATGAGGACCAGCAAGAGCTTTCAGGGCTGGCACCTTTAGTGTAGGAGCAATCCCTGGACGTTCACAATTTCGGTGTTGAATTTTGGACAGATTGAGCAGGAGAGGCTGTGTACGTTGGAAGTTTTAGTAGGCTAAACAAGTTCAGAGCCCAAGTGTTTGTGGTTCGTTTGAGAGGTTACCAGTGGGAGATGAGGACCAGCAAGAGCTTTCAGGGCTGGCACCTTTAGTGTAGGAGCAATCGCTGGACGTTCACAATTTCGGTGTTGAGTTTTGGCCAGATTGAGCAGGAGAGGCTGTGTACGTTGGAAGTTTTAGTAGGCTAAACAAGTTCAGAGCCCAAGTGTTTGTGGTTCGTTTGAGAGGTTACCAGTGGGAGATGAGGACCAGCAAGAGCTTTCAGGGCTGGCACCTTTAGTGTAGGAGCAATCGCTGGACGTTCGCAATGTCGGTGTTGAGCTCTGGCCAGATTGAGCAGGAGAGGCTGTGTACGTTGGAAGTTTTAGTAGGCTAAACAAGTTCAGAGCCCAAGTGTTTGTGGTTCGTTTGAGAGGTTACCAGTGGGAGATGAGGACCAGCAAGAGCTTTCAGGGCTGGCACCTTTAGTGTAGGAGCAATCGCTGGACGTTGGCAATGTCGGTGTTGAGCTCTGGCCAGATTGAGCAGGAGAGGCTGTGTACGTTGGAAGTTTTAGTAGGCTAAACAAGTTCAGAGCCCAAGTGTTTGTGGTTCGTTTGAGAGGTTACCAGTGGGAGATGAGGACCAGCAAGAGCTTTCAGGGCTGGCACCTTTAGTGTAGGAGCAATCGCTGGACGTTCGCAATTTCGGTGTTGAGCTCTGGCCAGATTGAGCAGGAGAGGCTGTGTACGTTGGAAGTTTTAGTAGGCTAAACAAGTTCAGAGCCCAAGTGTTTGTGGTTCGTTTGAGAGGTTACCAGTGGGAGATGAGGACCAGCAAGAGCTTTCAGGGCTGGCACCTTTAGTGTAGGAGCAATCGCTGGACGTTCGCAATTTCGGAGTTGAGCTCTGGCCAGATTGAGCAGGAGAGGCTGTGTACGTTGGAAGTTTTAGTAGGCTAAACAAGTTCAGAGCCCAAGTGTTTGTGGTTCCTTTGAGAGGTTACCAGTGGGAGATGAGGACCAGCAAGAGCTTTCAGGGCTGGCACCTTTAGTGTAGGAGCAATCGCAGGACGTTCGCAATTTCGGTGTTGAGCTCTGGCCAGATTGAGCAGGAGAGGCTGTGTACGTTGGAAGTTTTAGTAGGCTAAACAAGTTCAGAGCCCAAGTGTTTGTGGTTCGTTTGAGAGGTTACCAGTGGGAGATGAGGACCAGCAAGAGCTTTCAGGGCTGGCACCTTTAGTGTAGGAGAAATCCTTGGACGTTCGCAATTTCGGTGTTGAGCTCTGGCCAGATTGAGCAGGAGAGGCTGTGTACGTTGGAAGTTTTAGTAGGCTAAACAAGTTCAGAGCCCAAGTGTTTGTGGTTCGTTTGAGAGGTTACCAGTGGGAGATGAGGACCAGCAAGAGCTTTCAGGGCTGGCACCTTTAGTGTAGGAGCAATCGCTGGACGTTCGCAATGTCGGTGTTGAGCTCTGGCCAGATTGAGCAGGAGAGGCTGTGTACGTTGGAAGTTTTAGTAGGCTAAACAAGTTCAGAGCCCAAGTGTTTGTGGTTCGTTTGAGAGGTTACCAGTGGGAGATGAGGACCAGCAAGAGCTTTCAGGGCTGGCACCTTTAGTGTAGGAGCAATCGCTGGACGTTCGCAATTTCGGAGTTGAGCTCTGGCCAGATTGAGCAGGAGAGGCTGTGTACGTTGGAAGTTTTAGTAGGCTAAACAAGTTCAGAGCCCAAGTGTTTGTGGTTCGTTTGAGAGGTTACCAGTGGGAGATGAGGACCAGCAAGAGCTTTCAGGGCTGGCACCTTTAGTGTAGGAGCAATCGCAGGACGTTCGCAATTTCGGTGTTGAGCTCTGGCCAGATTGAGCAGGAGAGGCTGTGTACGTTGGAAGTTTTAGTAGGCTAAACAAGTTCAGAGCCCAAGTGTTTGTGGTTCGTTTGAGAGGTTACCAGTGGGAGATGAGGACCAGCAAGAGCTTTCAGGGCTGGCACCTTTAGTGTAGGAGAAATCCTTGGACGTTCGCAATTTCGGTGTTGAGCTCTGGCCAGATTGAGCAGGAGAGGCTGTGTACGTTGGAAGTTTTAGTAGGCTAAACAAGTTCAGAGCCCAAGTGTTTGTGGTTCGTTTGAGAGGTTACCAGTGGGAGATGAGGACCAGCAAGAGCTTTCAGGGCTGGCACCTTTAGTGTAGGAGCAATCGCTGGACGTTCGCAATTTCGGTGTTGAATTTTGGCCAGATTGAGCAGGAGAGGCTGTGTACGTTGGAAGTTTTAGTAGGCTAAACAAGTTCAGAGCCCAAGTGTTTGTGGTTCGTTTGAGAGGTTACCAGTGGGAGATGAGGACCAGCAAGAGCTTTCAGGGCTGGCACCTTTAGTGTAGGAGCAATCGCTGGACGTTCGCAATTTCGTTGGTGAATTTTGGCCAGATTGAGCAGGAGAGGCTGTGTACGTTGGAAGTTTTAGTAGGCTAAACAAGTTCAGAGCCCAAGTGTTTGTGGTTCGTTTGAGAGGTTACCAGTGGGAGATGAGGACCAGCAAGAGCTTTCAGGGCTGGCACCTTTAGTGTAGGAGCAATCGCTGGACGTTGGCAATGTCGGTGTTGAGCTCTGGCCAGATTGAGCAGGAGAGGCTGTGTACGTTGGAAGTTTTAGTAGCCTAAACAAGTTCAGAGCCCAAGTGTTTGTGGTTCGTTTGAGAGGTTACCAGTGGGAGATGAGGACCAGCAAGAGCTTTCAGGGCTGGCACCTTTAGTGTAGGAGCAATCGCTGGACGTTGGCAATGTCGGTGTTGAGCTCTGGCCAGATTGAGCAGGAGAGGCTGTGTACGTTGGAAGTTTTAGTAGGCTAAACAAGTTCAGAGCCCAAGTGTTTGTGGTTCGTTTGAGAGGTTACCAGTGGGAGATGAGGACCAGCAAGAGCTTTCAGGGCTGGCACCTTTAGTGTAGGAGCAATCCCTGGACGTTCGCAATGTCGGAGTTGAGCTCTGGCCAGATTGAGCAGGAGAGGCTGTGTACGTTGGAAGTTTTAGTAGGCGAAACAAGTTCAGAGCCCAAGTGTTTGTGGTTCGTTTGAGAGGTTACCAGTGGGAGATGAGGACCAGCAAGAGCTTTCAGGGCTGGCACCTTTAGTGTAGGAGCAATCGCTGGACGTTCGCAATTTCGGAGTTGAGCTCTGGCCAGATTGAGCAGGAGAGGCTGTGTACGTTGGAAGTTTTAGTAGGCTAAACAAGTTCAGAGGCCAAGTGTTTGTGGTTCGTTTGAGAGGTTACCAGTGGGAGATGAGGACCAGCAAGAGCTTTCAGGGCTGGCACCTTTAGTGTAGGAGCAATCGCAGGACGTTCGCAATTTCGGTGTTGAGCTCTGGCCAGATTGAGCAGGAGAGGCTGTGTACGTTGGAAGTTTTAGTAGGCTAAACAAGTTCAGAGCCCAAGTGTTTGTGGTTCGTTTGAGAGGTTACCAGTGGGAGATGAGGACCAGCAAGAGCTTTCAGGGCTGGCACCTTTAGTGTAGGAGAAATCCTTGGACGTTCGCAATTTCGGTGTTGAGCTCTGGCCAGATTGAGCAGGAGAGGCTGTGTACGTTGGAAGTTTTAGTAGGCTAAACAAGTTCAGAGCCCAAGTGTTTGTGGTTCGTTTGAGAGGTTACCAGTGGGAGATGAGGACCAGCAAGAGCTTTCAGGGCTGGCACCTTTAGTGTAGGAGCAATCGCTGGACGTTCGCAATTTCGGTGTTGAATTTTGGCCAGATTGAGCAGGAGAGGCTGTGTACGTTGGAAGTTTTAGTAGGCTAAACAAGTTCAGAGCCCAAGTGTTTGTGGTTCGTTTGAGAGGTTACCAGTGGGAGATGAGGACCAGCAAGAGCTTTCAGGGCTGGCACCTTTAGTGTAGGAGCAATCGCTGGACGTTCGCAATTTCGTTGGTCAATTTTGGCCAGATTGAGCAGGAGAGGCTGTGTACGTTGGAAGTTTTAGTAGGCTAAACAAGTTCAGAGCCCAAGTGTTTGTGGTTCGTTTGAGAGGTTACCAGTGGGAGATGAGGACCAGCAAGAGCTTTCAGGGCTGGCACCTTTAGTGTAGGAGCAATCCTTGGACGTTCGCAATTTCGGTGTTGAGCTCTGGCCAGATTGAGCAGGAGAGGCTGTGTACGTTGGAAGTTTTTGTAGGCTAAACAAGTTCAGAGGCCAAGTGTTTGTGGTTCGTTTGAGAGGTTACCAGTGGGAGATGAGGACCAGCAAGAGCTTTCAGGGCTGGCACCTTTAGTGTAGGAGCAATCCCTGGACGTTCGCAATTTCGGAGTTGAGCTCTGGCCAGATTGAGCAGGAGAGGCTGTGTACGTTGGAAGTTTTAGTAGGCTAAACAAGTTCAGAGGCCAAGTGTTTGTGGTTCGTTTGAGAGGTTACCAGTGGGAGATGAGGACCAGCAAGAGCTTTCAGGGCTGGCACCTTTAGTGTAGGAGCAATCCCTGGACGTTTACAATTTCGGTGTTGAATTTTGGGCAGATTGAGCAGGAGAGGCTGTGTACGTTGGAAGTTTTAGTAGGCTAAACAAGTTCAGAGCCCAAGTGTTTGTGGTTCGTTTGAGAGGTTACCAGTGGGAGATGAGGACCAGCAAGAGCTTTCAGGGCTGGCACCTTTAGTATAGGAGGAATCGCTGGACGTTCGCAATTTCAGTGTGGAGCTCTGGCCAGATTGAGCAGGAGAGGCTGTGTACGTTGGAAGTTTTAGTAGGCTAAACAAGTTCAGAGCCCAAGTGTTTGTGGTTCGTTTGAGAGGTTACCAGTGGGAGATGAGGACCAGCAAGAGCTTTCAGGGCTGGCACCTTTAGTGTAGGAGCAATCGCTGGACGTTGGCAATGTCGGTGTGGAGCTCTGGCCAGATTGAGCAGGAGAGTCAGTGTACGTTGGAAGTTTTAGTAGGCTAAACAAGTTCAGAGCCCAAGTGTTTGTGGTTCGTTTGAGAGGTTACCAGTGGGAGATGAGGACCAGCAAGAGCTTTCAGGGCTGGCACCTTTAGTGTAGGAGCAATCCCTGGACGTTGGCAATTTCGGTGTTGAGCTCTGGCCAGATTGAGCAGGAGAGGCTGTGTACGTTGGAAGTTTTAGTAGGCTAAACAAGTTCAGAGCCCAAGTGTTTGTGGTTCGTTTGAGAGGTTACCAGTGGGAGATGAGGACCAGCAAGAGCTTTCAGGGCTGGCACCTTTAGTGTAGGAGCAATCGCTGGACGTTCGCAATTTCGGTGTTGAGCTCTGGCCAGATTGAGCAGGAGAGGCTGTGTACGTTGGAAGTTTTAGTAGGCTAAACAAGTTCAGAGCCCAAGTGTTTGTGGTTCGTTTGAGAGGTTACCAGTGGGAGATGAGGACCAGCAAGAGCTTTCAGGGCTGGCACCTTTAGTGTAGGAGCAATCCTGGACGTTGGCAATTTCGGTGTTGAGCTCTGGCCAGATTGAGCAGGAGAGGCTGTGTACGTTGGAAGTTTTAGTAGGCTAAACAAGTTCAGAGCCAAGTGTTTGTGGTTCGTTTGAGAGGTTACCAGTGGGAGATGAGGACCAGCAAGAGCTTTCAGGGCTGGCACCTTTAGTGTAGGAGCAATCGCTGGATGTTCGCAATGTCGGTGTGGAGCTCTGGCCAGATTGAGCAGGAGAGGCTGTGTACGTTGGAAGTTTTAGTAGGCTAAACAAGTTCAGAGCCCAAGTGTTTGTGGTTCGTTTGAGAGGTTACCAGTGGGAGATGAGGACCAGCAAGAGCTTTCAGGGCTGGCACCTTTAGTGTAGGAGCAATCCTTGGACGTTCACAATTTCGGTGTTCAATTTTGGCCAGATTGAGCAGGAGAGGCTGTGTACGTTGGAAGTTTTAGTAGGCTAAACAAGTTCAGAGCCCAAGTGTTTGTGGTTCGTTTGAGAGGTTACCAGTGGGAGATGAGGACCAGCAAGAGCACTTTCAGGGCTGGCACCTTTAGTGTAGGAGCAATCGCTGGACGTTCGCAATTTCGGTGTTGAGCTCTGGCCAGATTGAGCAGGAGAGGCTGTGTACGTTGGAAGTTTTAGTAGGCTAAACAAGTTCAGAGGCCAAGTGTTTGTGGTTCGTTTGAGAGGTTACCAGTGGGAGATGAGGACCAGCAAGAGCTTTCAGGGCTGGCACCTTTAGTGTAGGAGCAATCGCTGGACGTTCGCAATTTCGGTGTTGAATTTTGGCCAGATTGAGCAGGAGAGGCTGTGTACGTTGGAAGTTTTAGTAGGCTAAACAAGTTCAGAGCCCAAGTGTTTGTGGTTCGTTTGAGAGGTTACCAGTGGGAGATGAGGACCAGCAAGAGCTTTCAGGGCTGGCACCTTTAGTGTAGGAGCAATCACTGGACGTTCGCAATTTCGTTGGTCAATTTTGGCCAGATTGAGCAGGAGAGGCTGTGTACGTTGGAAGTTTTAGTAGGCTAAACAAGTTCAGAGCCCAAGTGTTTGTGGTTCGTTTGAGAGGTTACCAGTGGGAGATGAGGACCAGCAAGAGCTTTCAGGGCTGGCACCTTTAGTGTAGGAGCAATCCTTGGACGTTCGCAATTTCGGTGTTGAGCTCTGGCCAGATTGAGCAGGAGAGGCTGTGTACGTTGGAAGTTTTTGTAGGCTAAACAAGTTCAGAGGCCAAGTGTTTGTGGTTCGTTTGAGAGGTTACCAGTGGGAGATGAGGACCAGCAAGAGCTTTCAGGGCTGGCACCTTTAGTGTAGGAGCAATCCCTGGACGTTCGCAATTTCGGAGTTGAGCTCTGGCCAGATTGAGCAGGAGAGGCTGTGTACGTTGGAAGTTTTAGTAGGCTAAACAAGTTCAGAGCCCAAGTGTTTGTGGTTCGTTTGAGAGGTTACCAGTGGGAGATGAGGACCAGCAAGAGCTTTCAGGGCTGGCACCTTTAGTGTAGGAGCAATCCCTGGACGTTTACAATTTCGGTGTTGAATTTTGGGCAGATTGAGCAGGAGAGGCTGTGTACGTTGGAAGTTTTAGTAGGCTAAACAAGTTCAGAGGCCAAGTGTTTGTGGTTCGTTTGAGAGGTTACCAGTGGGAGATGAGGACCAGCAAGAGCTTTCAGGGCTGGCACCTTTAGTATAGGAGGAATCGCTGGACGTTCGCAATTTCGGTGTGGAGCTCTGGCCAGATTGAGCAGGAGAGGCTGTGTACGTTGGAAGTTTTAGTAGGCTAAACAAGTTCAGAGCCCAAGTGTTTGTGGTTCGTTTGAGAGGTTACCAGTGGGAGATGAGGACCAGCAAGAGCTTTCAGGGCTGGCACCTTTAGTGTAGGAGCAATCGCTGGACGTTGGCAATGTCGGTGTGGAGCTCTGGCCAGATTGAGCAGGAGAGTCTGTGTACGTTGGAAGTTTTAGTAGGCTAAACAAGTTCAGAGCCCAAGTGTTTGTGGTTCGTTTGAGAGGTTACCAGTGGGAGATGAGGACCAGCAAGAGCTTTCAGGGCTGGCACCTTTAGTGTAGGAGCAATCCCTGGACGTTCGCAATTTCGGTGTTGAGCTCTGGCCAGATTGAGCAGGAGAGGCTGTGTACGTTGGAAGTTTTAGTAGGCTAAACAAGTTCAGAGCCCAAGTGTTTGTGGTTCGTTTGAGAGGTTACCAGTGGGAGATGAGGACCAGCAAGAGCTTTCAGGGCTGGCACCTTTAGTGTAGGAGCAATCCCTGGACGTTGGCAATTTCGGTGTTGAGCTCTGGCCAGATTGAGCAGGAGAGGCTGTGTACGTTGGAAGTTTTAGTAGGCTAAACAAGTTCAGAGCCCAAGTGTTTGTGGTTCGTTTGAGAGGTTACCAGTGGGAGATGAGGACCAGCAAGAGCTTTCAGGGCTGGCACCTTTAGTGTAGGAGCAATCGCTGGACGTTCGCAATTTCGGTGTTGAGCTCTGGCCAGATTGAGCAGGAGAGGCTGTGTACGTTGGAAGTTTTAGTAGGCTAAACAAGTTCAGAGCCCAAGTGTTTGTGGTTCGTTTGAGAGGTTACCAGTGGGAGATGAGGACCAGCAAGAGCTTTCAGGGCTGGCACCTTTAGTGTAGGTGCAATCCCTGGACGTTGGCAATTTCGGTGTTGAGCTCTGGCCAGATTGAGCAGGAGAGGCTGTGTACGTTGGAAGTTTTAGTAGGCTAAACAAGTTCAGAGGCCAAGTGTTTGTGGTTCGTTTGAGAGGTTACCAGTGGGAGATGAGGACCAGCAAGAGCTTTCAGGGCTGGCACCTTTAGTGTAGGAGCAATCGCTGGATGTTCGCAATGTCGGTGTGGAGCTCTGGCCAGATTGAGCAGGAGAGGCTGTGTACGTTGGAAGTTTTAGTAGGCTAAACAAGTTCAGAGCCCAAGTGTTTGTGGTTCGTTTGAGAGGTTACCAGTGGGAGATGAGGACCAGCAAGAGCTTTCAGGGCTGGCACCTTTAGTGTAGGAGCAATCCTTGGACGTTCACAATTTCGGTGTTGAATTTTGGCCAGATTGAGCAGGAGAGGCTGTGTACGTTGGAAGTTTTAGTAGGCTAAACAAGTTCAGAGCCCAAGTGTTTGTGGTTCGTTTGAGAGGTTACCAGTGGGAGATGAGGACCAGCAAGAGCTTTCAGGGCTGGCACCTTTAGTGTAGGAGCAATCGCTGGACGTTCGCAATTTCGGTGTTGAGCTCTGGCCAGATTGAGCAGGAGAGGCTGTGTACGTTGGAAGTTTTAGTAGGCTAAACAAGTTCAGAGCCCAAGTGTTTGTGGTTCGTTTGAGAGGTTACCAGTGGGAGATGAGGACCAGCAAGAGCTTTCAGGGCTGGCACCTTTAGTGTAGGAGCAATCGCTGGACGTTTGCAATTTCGGTGTTGAGCTCTGGCCAGATTGAGCAGGAGAGGCTGTGTACGTTGGAAGTTTTAGTAGGCTAAACAAGTTCAGAGCCCAAGTGTTTGTGGTTCGTTTGAGAGGTTACCAGTGGGAGATGAGGACCAGCAAGAGCTTTCAGGGCTGGCACCTTTAGTGTAGGAGCAATCGCTGGATGTTCGCAATGTCGGTGTGGAGCTCTGGCCAGATTGAGCAGGAGAGGCTGTGTACGTTGGAAGTTTTAGTAGGCTAAACAAGTTCAGAGCCCAAGTGTTTGTGGTTCGTTTGAGAGGTTACCAGTGGGAGATGAGGACCAGCAAGAGCTTTCAGGGCTGGCACCTTTAGTGTAGGAGCAATCGCTGGACGTTGGCAATGTCGGTGTGGAGCTCTGGCCAGATTGAGCAGGAGAGTCTGTGTACGTTGGAAGTTTTAGTAGGCTAAACAAGTTCAGAGCCCAAGTGTTTGTGGTTCGTTTGAGAGGTTACCAGTGGGAGATGAGGACCAGCAAGAGCTTTCAGGGCTGGCACCTTTAGTGTAGGAGCAATTGCTGGACGTTCGCAATGTCGGTGTTGAATTTTGGCCAGATTGAGCAGGAGAGGCTGTGTACGTTGGAAGTTTTAGTAGGCTAAACAAGTTCAGAGCCCAAGTGTTTGTGGTTCGTTTGAGAGGTTACCAGTGGGAGATGAGGACCAGCAAGAGCTTTCAGGGCTGGCACCTTTAGTGTAGGAGCAATCCCTGGACGTTGGCAATGTCGGTGTTGAGCTCTGGCCAGATTGAGCAGGAGAGGCTGTGTACGTTGGAAGTTTTAGTAGGCTAAACAAGTTCAGAGCCCAAGTGTTTGTGGTTCGTTTGAGAGGTTACCAGTGGGAGATGAGGACCAGCAAGAGCTTTCAGGGCTGGCACCTTTAGTGTAGGAGCAATCGCTGGACGTTCGCAATTTCGGTGTTGAGCTCTGGCCAGATTGAGCAGGAGAGGCTGTGTACGTTGGAAGTTTTAGTAGGCTAAACAAGTTCAGAGCCCAAGTGTTTGTGGTTCGTTTGAGAGGTTACCAGTGGGAGATGAGGACCAGCAAGAGCTTTCAGGGCTGGCACCTTTAGTGTAGGAGCAATCCCTGGACGTTGGCAATTTCGGTGTTGAGCTCTGGCCAGATTGAGCAGGAGAGGCTGTGTACGTTGGAAGTTTTAGTAGGCTAAACAAGTTCAGAGCCCAAGTGTTTGTGGTTCGTTTGAGAGGTTACCAGTGGGAGATGAGGACCAGCAAGAGCTTTCAGGGCTGGCACCTTTAGTGTAGGAGCAATCGCTGGATGTTCGCAATGTCGGTGTGGAGCTCTGGCCAGATTGAGCAGGAGAGGCTGTGTACGTTGGAAGTTTTAGTAGGCTAAACAAGTTCAGAGCCCAAGTGTTTGTGGTTCGTTTGAGAGGTTACCAGTGGGAGATGAGGACCAGCAAGAGCTTTCAGGGCTGGCACCTTTAGTGTAGGAGCAATCCTTGGACGTTCACAATTTCGGTGTTGAATTTTGGCCAGATTGAGCAGGAGAGGCTGTGTACGTTGGAAGTTTTAGTAGGCTAAACAAGTTCAGAGCCCAAGTGTTTGTGGTTCGTTTGAGAGGTTACCAGTGGGAGATGAGGACCAGCAAGAGCTTTCAGGGCTGGCACCTTTAGTGTAGGAGCAATCGCTGGACGTTCACAATTTCGGTGTTGAGTTTTGGCCAGATTGAGCAGGAGAGGCTGTGTACGTTGGAAGTTTTAGTAGGCTAAACAAGTTCAGAGCCCAAGTGTTTGTGGTTCGTTTGAGAGGTTACCAGTGGGAGATGAGGACCAGCAAGAGCTTTCAGGGCTGGCACCTTTAGAGTAGGAGCAATCGCTGGACGTTGGCAATGTCGGTGTTGAGCTCTGGCCAGATTGAGCAGGAGAGGCTGTGTACGTTGGAAGTTTTAGTAGGCTAAACAAGTTCAGAGCCCAAGTGTTTGTGGTTCGTTTGAGAGGTTACCAGTGGGAGATGAGGACCAGCAAGAGCTTTCAGGGCTGGCACCTTTAGTGTAGGAGCAATCGCTGGACGTTGGCAATGTCGGTGTTGAGCTCTGGCCAGATTGAGCAGGAGAGGCTGTGTACGTTGGAAGTTTTAGTAGGCTAAACAAGTTCAGAGCCCAAGTGTTTGTGGTTCGTTTGAGAGGTTACCAGTGGGAGATGAGGACCAGCAAGAGCTTTCAGGGCTGGCACCTTTAGTGTAGGAGCAATCGCTGGACGTTGGCAATGTCGGTGTTGAGCTCTGGCCAGATTGAGCAGGAGAGGCTGTGTACGTTGGAAGTTTTAGTAGGCTAAACAAGTTCAGAGCCCAAGTGTTTGTGGTTCGTTTGAGAGGTTACCAGTGGGAGATGAGGACCAGCAAGAGCTTTCAGGGCTGGCACCTTTAGTGTAGGAGCAATCGCTGGACGTTCGCAATTTCGGAGTTGAGCTCTGGCCAGATTGAGCAGGAGAGGCTGTGTACGTTGGAAGTTTTAGTAGGCTAAACAAGTTCAGAGCCCAAGTGTTTGTGGTTCGTTTGAGAGGTTACCAGTGGGAGATGAGGACCAGCAAGAGCTTTCAGGGCTGGCACCTTTAGTGTAGGAGCAATCCCTGGACGTTCGCAATTTCCGTGTTGAGCTCTGGCCAGATTGAGCAGGAGAGGCTGTGTACGTTGGAAGTTTTAGTAGGCTAAACAAGTTCAGAGCCCAAGTGTTTGTGGTTCGTTTGAGAGGTTACCAGTGGGAGATGAGGACCAGCAAGAGCTTTCAGGGCTGGCACCTTTAGTGTAGGAGAAATCCTTGGACGTTCGCAATTTCGGTGTTGAGCTCTGGCCAGATTGAGCAGGAGAGGCTGTGTACGTTGGAAGTTTTAGTAGGCTAAACAAGTTCAGAGCCCAAGTGTTTGTGGTTCGTTTGAGAGGTTACCAGTGGGAGATGAGGACCAGCAAGAGCTTTCAGGGCTGGCACCTTTATTGTAGGAGCAATCGCTGGACGTTCGCAATGTCGGTGTTGAGCTCTGGCCAGATTGAGCAGGAGAGGCTGTGTACGTTGGAAGTTTTAGTAGGCTAAACAAGTTCAGAGCCCAAGTGTTTGTGGTTCGTTTGAGAGGTTACCAGTGGGAGATGAGGACCAGCAAGAGCTTTCAGGGCTGGCACCTTTAGTGTAGGAGCAATCGCTGGACGTTCGCAATTTCGGAGTTGAGCTCTGGCCAGATTGAGCAGGAGAGGCTGTGTACGTTGGAAGTTTTAGTAGGCTAAACAAGTTCAGAGGCCAAGTGTTTGTGGTTCGTTTGAGAGGTTACCAGTGGGAGATGAGGACCAGCAAGAGCTTTCAGGGCTGGCACCTTTAGTGTAGGAGCAATCGCAGGACGTTCGCAATTTCGGTGTTGAGCTCTGGCCAGATTGAGCAGGAGAGGCTGTGTACGTTGGAAGTTTTAGTAGGCTAAACAAGTTCAGAGCCCAAGTGTTTGTGGTTCGTTTGAGAGGTTACCAGTGGGAGATGAGGACCAGCAAGAGCTTTCAGGGCTGGCACCTTTAGTGTAGGAGAAATCCTTGGACGTTCGCAATTTCGGTGTTGAGCTCTGGCCAGATTGAGCAGGAGAGGCTGTGTACGTTGGAAGTTTTAGTAGGCTAAACAAGTTCAGAGCCCAAGTGTTTGTGGTTCGTTTGAGAGGTTACCAGTGGGAGATGAGGACCAGCAAGAGCTTTCAGGGCTGGCACCTTTAGTGTAGGAGCAATCGCTGGACGTTCGCAATTTCGGTGTTGAGCTCTGGCCAGATTGAGCAGGAGAGGCTGTGTACGTTGGAAGTTTTAGTAGGCTAAACAAGTTCAGAGCCCAAGTGTTTGTGGTTCGTTTGAGAGGTTACCAGTGGGAGATGAGGACCAGCAAGAGCTTTCAGGGCTGGCACCTTTAGTGTAGGAGCAATCGCTGGACGTTCGCAATTTCGTTGGTGAATTTTGGCCAGATTGAGCAGGAGAGGCTGTGTACGTTGGAAGTTTTAGTAGGCTAAACAAGTTCAGAGCCCAAGTGTTTGTGGTTCGTTTGAGAGGTTACCAGTGGGAGATGAGGACCAGCAAGAGCTTTCAGGGCTGGCACCTTTAGTGTAGGAGCAATCGCTGGACGTTGGCAATGTCGGTGTTGAGCTCTGGCCAGATTGAGCAGGAGAGGCTGTGTACGTTGGAAGTTTTAGTAGGCTAAACAAGTTCAGAGCCCAAGTGTTTGTGGTTCGTTTGAGAGGTTACCAGTGGGAGATGAGGACCAGCAAGAGCTTTCAGGGCTGGCACCTTTAGTGTAGGAGCAATCGCTGGACGTTGGCAATGTCGGTGTTGAGCTCTGGCCAGATTGAGCAGGAGAGGCTGTGTACGTTGGAAGTTTTAGTAGGCTAAACAAGTTCAGAGCCCAAGTGTTTGTGGTTCGTTTGAGAGGTTACCAGTGGGAGATGAGGACCAGCAAGAGCTTTCAGGGCTGGCACCTTTAGTGTAGGAGCAATCCCTGGACGTTGGCAATGTCGGTGTTGAGCTCTGGCCAGATTGAGCAGGAGAGGCTGTGTACGTTGGAAGTTTTAGTAGGCTAAACAAGTTCAGAGGCCAAGTGTTTGTGGTTCGTTTGAGAGGTTACCAGTGGGAGATGAGGACCAGCAAGAGCTTTCAGGGCTGGCACCTTTAGTGTAGGAGCAATCGCTGGACGTTCGCAATTTCGGAGTTGAGCTCTGGCCAGATTGAGCAGGAGAGGCTGTGTACGTTGGAAGTTTTAGTAGGCTAAACAAGTTCAGAGCCCAAGTGTTTGTGGTTCGTTTGAGAGGTTACCAGTGGGAGATGAGGACCAGCAAGAGCTTTCAGGGCTGGCACCTTTAGTGTAGGAGCAATCGCAGGACGTTCGCAATGTCGGTGTTGAGCTCTGGCCAGATTGAGCAGGAGAGGCTGTGTACGTTGGAAGTTTTAGTAGGCTAAACAAGTTCAGAGCCCAAGTGTTTGTGGTTCGTTTGAGAGGTTACCAGTGGGAGATGAGGACCAGCAAGAGCTTTCAGGGCTGGCACCTTTAGTGTAGGAGCAATCGCTGGACGTTCGCAATTTCGGAGTTGAGCTCTGGCCAGATTGAGCAGGAGAGGCTGTGTACGTTGGAAGTTTTAGTAGGCTAAACAAGTTCAGAGCCCAAGTGTTTGTGGTTCGTTTGAGAGGTTACCAGTGGGAGATGAGGACCAGCAAGAGCTTTCAGGGCTGGCACCTTTAGTGTAGGAGCAATCGCTGGACGTTCGCAATGTCGGTGTTGAATTTTGGCCAGATTGAGCAGGAGAGGCTGTGTACGTTGGAGGTTTTAGTAGGCTAAACAAGTTCAGAGGCCAAGTGTTTGTGGTTCGTTTGAGAGGTTACCAGTGGGAGATGAGGACCAGCAAGAGCTTTCAGGGCTGGCACCTTTAGTGTAGGAGCAATCGCTGGACGTTCGCAATGTCGGTGTTGAGCTCTGGCCAGATTGAGCAGGAGAGGCTGTGTACGTTGGAAGTTTTAGTAGGCTAAACATGTTCAGAGCCCAAGTGTTTGTGGTTCGTTTGAGAGGTTACCAGTGGGAGATGAGGACCAGCAAGAGCTTTCAGGGCTGGCACCTTTAGTGTAGGAGCAATCCCTGGACGTTCACAATTTCGGTGTTGAGCTCTGGCCAGATTGAGCAGGAGAGGCTGTGTACGTTGGAAGTTTTAGTGGGCTAAACAAGTTCAGAGCCCAAGTGTTTGTGGTTCGTTTGAGAGGTTACCAGTGGGAGATGAGGACCAGCAAGAGCTTTCAGGGCTGGCACCTTTAGTGTAGGAGCAATCCCTGGACGTTCACAATTTCGGTGTTGAATTTTGGGCAGATTGAGCAGGAGAGGCTGTGTACGTTGGAAGTTTTAGTAGGCTAAACAAGTTCAGAGCCCAAGTGTTTGTGGTTCGTTTGAGAGGTTACCAGTGGGAGATGAGGACCAGCAAGAGCTTTCAGGGCTGGCACCTTTAGTGTAGGAGCAATCCCTGGACGTTCGCAATTTCGGTGTTGAGCTCTGGCCAGATTGAGCAGGAGAGGCTGTGTACGTTGGAAGTTTTAGTAGGCTAAACAAGTTCAGAGCCCAAGTGTTTGTGGTTCGTTTGAGAGGTTACCAGTGGGAGATGAGGACCAGCAAGAGCTTTCAGGGCTGGCACCTTTAGTGTAGGAACAATCGCTGGACGTTCGCAATTTCGGTGTTGAGCTCTGGCCAGATTGAGCAGGAGAGGCTGTGTACGTTGGAAGTTTTAGTGGGCTAAACAAGTTCAGAGCCCAAGTGTTTGTGGTTCGTTTGAGAGGTTACCAGTGGGAGATGAGGACCAGCAAGAGCTTTCAGGGCTGGCACCTTTAGTGTAGGAGCAATCCCTGGACGTTGGCAATGTCGGTGTTGAGCTCTGGCCAGATTGAGCAGGAGAGGCTGTGTACGTTGGAAGTTTTAGTAGGCTAAACAAGTTCAGAGCCCAAGTGTTTGTGGTTCGTTTGAGAGGTTACCAGTGGGAGATGAGGACCAGCAAGAGCTTTCAGGGCTGGCACCTTTAGTGTAGGACAATCCCTGGACGTTCACAATTTCGTTGGTGAATTTTGGCCAGATTGAGCAGGAGAGGCTGTGTACATTGGAAGTTTTAGTGGGCTAAACAAGTTCAGAGCCCAAGTGTTTGTGGTTCGTTTGAGAGGTTACCAGTGGGAGATGAGGACCAG
The DNA here is from genome assembly GCF_030936135.1 of Gavia stellata. Lineage (NCBI taxonomy): Eukaryota > Metazoa > Chordata > Aves > Gaviiformes > Gaviidae > Gavia > Gavia stellata. The sequence continues at coordinate 50,527 of NW_026776500.1, forward strand.
CAAGAGCTTTCAGGGCTGGCACCTTTAGTGTAGGAGCAATCCCTGGACGTTCGCAATTTCGGTGTTGAGCTCTGGCCAGATTGAGCAGGAGAGGCTGTGTACGTTGGAAGTTTTAGTAGGCTAAACAAGTTCAGAGCCCAAGTGTTTGTGGTTCGTTTGAGAGGTTACCAGTGGGAGATGAGGACCAGCAAGAGCTTTCAGGGCTGGCACCTTTAGTGTAGGAGCAATCGCTGGACGTTCGCAATTTCGGAATTGAGCTCTGGCCAGATTGAGCAGGAGAGGCTGTGTACGTTGGAAGTTTTAGTAGGCTAAACAAGTTCAGAGCCCAAGTGTTTGTGGTTCGTTTGAGAGGTTACCAGTGGGAGATGAGGACCAGCAAGAGCTTTCAGGGCTGGCACCTTTAGTGTAGGAGCAATCGCTGGACGTTGGCAATTTCGGAGTTGAGCTCTGGCCAGATTGAGCAGGAGAGGCTGTGTACGTTGGAAGTTTTAGTAGGCTAAACAAGTTCAGAGCCCAAGTGTTTGTGGTTCGTTTGAGAGGTTACCAGTGGGAGATGAGGACCAGCAAGAGCTTTCAGGGCTGGCACCTTTAGTGTAGGAGCAATCGCTGGACGTTCGCAATGTCGGTGTTGAGCTCTGGCCAGATTGAGCAGGAGAGGCTGTGTACGTTGGAAGTTTTAGTAGGCTAAACAAGTTCAGAGGCCAAGTGTTTGTGGTTCGTTTGAGAGGTTACCAGTGGGAGATGAGGACCAGCAAGAGCTTTCAGGGCTGGCACCTTTAGTGTAGGAGCAATCGCTGGACGTTCGCAATGTCGGTGTTGAGCTCTGGCCAGATTGAGCAGGAGAGGCTGTGTACGTTGGAAGTTTTAGTAGGCTAAATAAGTTCAGAGCCCAAGTGTTTGTGGTTCGTTTGAGAGGTTACCAGTGGGAGATGAGGACCAGCAAGAGCTTTCAGGGCTGGCACCTTTAGTGTAGGAGCAATCCTTGGACGTTCGCAATTTCGGTGTTGAGCTCTGGCCAGATTGAGCAGGAGAGGCTGTGTACGTTGGAAGTTTTAGTAGGCTAAACAAGTTCAGAGCCCAAGTGTTTGTGGTTCGTTTGAGAGGTTACCAGTGGGAGATGAGGACCAGCAAGAGCTTTCAGGGCTGGCACCTTTAGTGTAGGAGCAATCGCTGGACGTTCGCAATTTCGGAGTTGAGCTCTGGCCAGATTGAGCAGGAGAGGCTGTGTACGTTGGAAGTTTTAGTAGGCTAAACAAGTTCAGAGCCCAAGTGTTTGTGGTTCGTTTGAGAGGTTACCAGTGGGAGATGAGGACCAGCAAGAGCTTTCAGGGCTGGCACCTTTAGTGTAGGAGCAATCGCTGGACGTTCGCAATTTCGGAGTTGAGCTCTGGCCAGATTGAGCAGGAGAGGCTGTGTACGTTGGAAGTTTTAGTAGGCTAAACAAGTTCAGAGCCCAAGTGTTTGTGGTTCGTTTGAGAGGTTACCAGTGGGAGATGAGGACCAGCAAGAGCTTTCAGGGCTGGCACCGTTAGTGTAGGAGCAATCGCTGGACGTTCGCAATGTCGGTGTTGAGCTCTGGCCAGATTGAGCAGGAGAGGCTGTGTACGTTGGAAGTTTTAGTAGGCTAAACAAGTTCAGAGCCCAAGTGTTTGTGGTTCGTTTGAGAGGTTACCAGTGGGAGATGAGGACCAGCAAGAGCTTTCAGGGCTGGCACCTTTAGTGTAGGAGCAATCGCTGGACGTTCGCAATGTCGGTGTTGAGCTCTGGCCAGATTGAGCAGGAGAGGCTGTGTACGTTGGAAGTTTTAGTAGGCTAAACAAGTTCAGAGCCCAAGTGTTTGTGGTTCGTTTGAGAGGTTACCAGTGGGAGATGAGGACCAGCAAGAGCTTTCAGGGCTGGCACCTTTAGTGTAGGAGCAATCCCTGGACGTTCGCAATTTCGGTGTTGAGCTCTGGCCAGATTGAGCAGGAGAGGCTGTGTACGTTGGAAGTTTTAGTAGGCTAAACATGTTCAGAGCCCAAGTGTTTGTGGTTCGTTTGAGAGGTTACCAGTGGGAGATGAGGACCAGCAAGAGCTTTCAGGGCTGGCACCTTTAGTGTAGGAGCAATCCCTGGACGTTCGCAATGTCGGTGTTGAGCTCTGGCCAGATTGAGCAGGAGAGGCTGTGTACGTTGGAAGTTTTAGTGGGCTAAACAAGTTCAGAGCCCAAGTGTTTGTGGTTCGTTTGAGAGGTTACCAGTGGGAGATGAGGACCAGCAAGAGCTTTCAGGGCTGGCACCTTTAGTGTAGGAGCAATCCCTGGACGTTCACAATTTCGGTGTTGAATTTTGGCCAGATTGAGCAGGAGAGGCTGTGTACATTGGAAGTTTTAGTGGGCTAAACAAGTTCAGAGCCCAAGTGTTTGTGGTTCGTTTGAGAGGTTACCAGTGGGAGATGAGGACCAGCAAGAGCTTTCAGGGCTGGCACCTTTAGTGTAGGAGCAATCGCTGGACGTTCGCAATGTCGGTGTTGAGCTCTGGCCAGATTGAGCAGGAGAGGCTGTGTACGTTGGAAGTTTTAGTAGGCTAAACAAGTTCAGAGCCCAAGTGTTTGTGGTTCGTTTGAGAGGTTACCAGTGGGAGATGAGGACCAGCAAGAGCTTTCAGGGCTGGCACCTTTAGTGTAGGAGCAATCGCTGGACGTTCGCAATGTCAGTGTTGAGCTCTGGCCAGATTGAGCAGGAGAGGCTGTGTACGTTGGAAGTTTTAGTAGGCTAAACAAGTTCAGAGCCCAAGTGTTTGTGTGGTTCGTTTGAGAGGTTACCAGTGGGAGATGAGGACCAGCAAGAGCTTTCAGGGCTGGCACCTTTAGTGTAGGAGCAATTGCTGGACGTTCGCAATGTCGGTGTTGAATTTTGGCCAGATTGAGCAGGAGAGGATGTGTACGTTGGAGGTTTTAGTAGGCTAAACAAGTTCAGAGCCCAAGTGTTTGTGGTTCGTTTGAGAGGTTACCAGTGGGAGATGAGGACCATCAAGAGCTTTCAGGGCTGGCACCTTTAGTGTAGGAGCAATCCTTGGACGTTCGCAATTTCGGTGTTGAGCTCTGGCCAGATTGAGCAGGAGAGGCTGTGTACGTTGGAAGTTTTAGTAGGCTAAACAAGTTCAGAGCCCAAGTGTTTGTGGTTCGTTTGAGAGGTTACCAGTGGGAGATGAGGACCAGCAAGAGCTTTCAGGGCTGGCACCTTTAGTGCAGGAGCAATCCCTGGACGTTCACAATTTCGGTGTTGAATTTTGGCCAGATTGAGCAGGAGAGGCTGTGTACGTTGGAAGTTTTAGTAGGCTAAACAAGTTCAGAGCCCAAGTGTTTGTGGTTCGTTTGAGTGGTTACCAGTGGGAGATGAGGACCAGCAAGAGCTTTCAGGGCTGGCACCTTTAGTGTAGGAGCAATCGCTGGACGTTCGCAATTTCGGTCTTGAGCTCTGGCCAGATTGAGCAGGAGAGGCTGTGTACGTTGGAAGTTTTAGTAGGCTAAACAAGTTCAGAGCCCAAGTGTTTGTGGTTCGTTTGAGAGGTTACCAGTGGGAGATGAGGACCAGCAAGAGCTTTCAGGGCTGGCACCTTTAGTGTAGGAGCAATCGCTGGACGTTCGCAATGTCGGTGTTGAGCTCTGGCCAGATTGAGCAGGAGAGGCTGTGTACGTTGGAAGTTTTAGTGGGCTAAACAAGTTCAGAGCCCAAGTGTTTGTGGTTCGTTTGAGAGGTTACCAGTGGGAGATGAGGACCAGCAAGAGCTTTCAGGGCTGGCACCTTTAGTGTAGGAGCAATCCCTGGACGTTCACAATTTCGGTGTTGAATTTTGGGCAGATTGAGCATGAGAGGCTGTGTACATTGGAAGTTTTAGTGGGCTAAACAAGTTCAGAGCCCAAGTGTTTGTGGTTCGTTTGAGAGGTTACCAGTGGGAGATGAGGACCAGCAAGAGCTTTCAGGGCTGGCACCTTTAGTGTAGGAACAATCGCTGGACGTTCGCAATGTCGGTGTTGAGCTCTGGCCAGATTGAGCAGGAGAGGCTGTGTACGTTGGAAGTTTTAGTAGGCTAAACAAGTTCAGAGCCCAAGTGTTTGTGGTTCGTTTGAGAGGTTACCAGTGGGAGATGAGGACCAGCAAGAGCTTTCAGGGCTGGCACCTTTAGTGTAGGAGCAATCGCTGGACGTTCGCAATGTCGGTGTTGAGCTCTGGCCAGATTGAGCAGGAGAGGCTGTGTACGTTGGAAGTTTTAGTAGGCTAAACAAGTTCAGAGCCCAAGTGTTTGTGGTTCGTTTGAGAGGTTACCAGTGGGAGATGAGGACCAGCAAGAGCTTTCAGGGCTGGCACCTTTAGTGTAGGAACAATCGCTGGACGTTCGCAATGTCGGTGTTGAGCTCTGGCCAGATTGAGCAGGAGAGGCTGTGTACGTTGGAAGTTTTAGTAGGCTAAACAAGTTCAGAGCCCAAGTGTTTGTGGTTCGTTTGAGAGGTTACCAGTGGGAGATGAGGACCAGCAAGAGCTTTCAGGGCTGGCACCTTTAGTGTAGGAGCAATCCCTGGACGTTCACAATTTCGGTGTTGAATTTTGGCCAGATTGAGCAGGAGAGGCTGTGTACGTTGGAAGTTTTAGTAGGCTAAACAAGTTCAGAGCCCAAGTGTTTGTGGTTCGTTTGAGAGGTTACCAGTGGGAGATGAGGACCAGCAAGAGCTTTCAGGGCTGGCACCTTTAGTGTAGGAGCAATCGCTGGACGTTGGCAATGTCGGTGTTGAGCTCTGGCCAGATTGAGCAGGAGAGGCTGTGTACGTTGGAAGTTTTAGTAGGCTAAACAAGTTCAGAGCCCAAGTGTTTGTGGTTTATTTGAGAGGTTACCAGTGGGAGATGAGGACCAGCAAGAGCTTTCAGGGCTGGCACCTTTAGTGTAGGAGCAATCGCTGGACGTTCGCAATTTCGGAGTTGAGCTCTGGCCAGATTGAGCAGGAGAGGCTGTGTACGTTGGAAGTTTTAGTAGGCTAAACAAGTTCAGAGCCCAAGTGTTTGTGGTTCGTTTGAGAGGTTACCAGTGGGAGATGAGGACCAGCAAGAGCTTTCAGGGCTGGCACCTTTAGTGTAGGAGCAATCGCTGGACGTTCGCAATTTCGGTGTTGAGCTCTGGCCAGATTGAGCAGGAGAGGCTGTGTATGTTGGAAGTTTTAGTAGGCTAAACAAGTTCAGAGCCCAAGTGTTTGTGGTTCGTTTGAGAGGTTACCAGTGGGAGATGAGGACCAGCAAGAGCTTTCAGGGCTGGCACCTTTAGTGTAGGAGCAATCCTGGACGTTCGCAATTTCGGTGTTGAGCTCTGGCCAGATTGAGCAGGAGAGGCTGTGTACGTTGGAAGTTTTAGTAGGCTAAACAAGTTCAGAGCCCAAGTGTTTGTGGTTCGTTTGAGAGGTTACCAGTGGGAGATGAGGACCAGCAAGAGCTTTCAGGGCTGGCACCTTTAGTGTAGGAGCAATCGCTGGACGTTGGCAATTTCGGAGTTGAGCTCTGGCCAGATTGAGCAGGAGAGGCTGTGTACGTTGGAAGTTTTAGTAGGCTAAACAAGTTCAGAGCCCAAGTGTTTGTGGTTCGTTTGAGAGGTTACCAGTGGGAGATGAGGACCAGCAAGAGCTTTCAGGGCTGGCACCTTTAGTGTAGGAGCAATCGCTGGACGTTCGCAATGTCGGTGTTGAGCTCTGGCCAGATTGAGCAGGAGAGGCTGTGTACGTTGGAAGTTTTAGTAGGCTAAATAAGTTCAGAGCCCAAGTGTTTGTGGTTCATTTGAGAGGTTACCAGTGGGAGATGAGGACCAGCAAGAGCTTTCAGGCCTGGCACCTGTAGTGTAGGAGCAATCGCTGGACGTTCGCAATGTCGGTGTTGAGGTCTGGCCAGATTGAGCAGGAGAGGCTGTGTACGTTGGAAGTTTTAGTAGGCTAAACAAGTTCAGAGCCCAAGTGTTTGTGGTTCGTTTGAGAGGTTACCAGTGGGAGATGAGGACCAGCAAGAGCTTTCAGGGCTGGCACCTTTAGAGTAGGAGCAATCGCTGGACGTTCGCAATTTCGGTGTTGAGCTCTGGCCAGATTGAGCAGGAGAGGCTGTGTACGTTGGAAGTTTTAGTAGGCTAAACAAGTTCAGAGCCCAAGTGTTTGTGGTTCGTTTGAGAGGTTACCAGTGGGAGATGAGGACCAGCAAGAGCTTTCAGGGCTGGCACCTTTAGTGTAGGAGCAATCCCTGGACGTTCACAATTTCGGTGTTGAGCTCTGGCCAGATTGAGCAGGAGAGGCTGTGTACGTTGGAAGTTTTAGTGGGCTAAACAAGTTCAGAGCCAAGTGTTTGTGGTTCGTTTGAGAGGTTACCAGTGGGAGATGAGGACCAGCAAGAGCTTTCAGGGCTGGCACCTTTAGTGTAGGAGCAATCCCTGGACGTTCACAATTTCGGTGTTGAGCTCTGGCCAGATTGAGCAGGAGAGGCTGTGTACGTTGGAAGTTTTAGTAGGCTAAACAAGTTCAGAGCCCAAGTGTTTGTGGTTCGTTTGAGAGGTTACCAGTGGGAGATGAGGACCAGCAAGAGCTTTCAGGGCTGGCACCTTTAGTGTAGGAGCAATCCCTGGACGTTCGCAATTTCGGTGTTGAGCTCTGGCCAGATTGAGCAGGAGAGGCTGTGTACGTTGGAAGTTTTAGTAGGCTAAACAAGTTCAGAGCCCAAGTGTTTGTGGTTCGTTTGAGAGGTTACCAGTGGGAGATGAGGACCAGCAAGAGCTTTCAGGGCTGGCACCTTTAGTGTAGGAACAATCGCTGGACGTTCGCAATTTCGGTGTTGAGCTCTGGCCAGATTGAGCAGGAGAGGCTGTGTACGTTGGAAGTTTTAGTGGGCTAAACAAGTTCAGAGCCCAAGTGTTTGTGGTTCGTTTGAGAGGTTACCAGTGGGAGATGAGGACCAGCAAGAGCTTTCAGGGCTGGCACCTTTAGTGTAGGAGCAATCCCTGGACGTTCGCAATGTCGGTGTTGAGCTCTGGCCAGATTGAGCAGGAGAGGCTGTGTACGTTGGAAGTTTTAGTAGGCTAAACAAGTTCAGAGCCCAAGTGTTTGTGGTTCGTTTGAGAGGTTACCAGTGGGAGATGAGGACCAGCAAGAGCTTTCAGGGCTGGCACCTTTAGTGTAGGACAATCCCTGGACGTTCACAATTTCGTTGGTGAATTTTGGCCAGATTGAGCAGGAGAGGCTGTGTACATTGGAAGTTTTAGTGGGCTAAACAAGTTCAGAGCCCAAGTGTTTGTGGTTCGTTTGAGAGGTTACCAGTGGGAGATGAGGACCAGCAAGAGCTTTCAGGGCTGGCACCTTTAGTGTAGGAGCAATCCCTGGACGTTCGCAATTTCGGTGTTGAGCTCTGGCCAGATTGAGCAGGAGAGGCTGTGTACGTTGGAAGTTTTAGTAGGCTAAACAAGTTCAGAGCCCAAGTGTTTGTGGTTCGTTTGAGAGGTTACCAGTGGGAGATGAGGACCAGCAAGAGCTTTCAGGGCTGGCACCTTTAGTGTAGGAGCAATCGCTGGACGTTCGCAATTTCGGAATTGAGCTCTGGCCAGATTGAGCAGGAGAGGCTGTGTACGTTGGAAGTTTTAGTAGGCTAAACAAGTTCAGAGCCCAAGTGTTTGTGGTTCGTTTGAGAGGTTACCAGTGGGAGATGAGGACCAGCAAGAGCTTTCAGGGCTGGCACCTTTAGTGTAGGAGCAATCGCTGGACGTTGGCAATTTCGGAGTTGAGCTCTGGCCAGATTGAGCAGGAGAGGCTGTGTACGTTGGAAGTTTTAGTAGGCTAAACAAGTTCAGAGCCCAAGTGTTTGTGGTTCGTTTGAGAGGTTACCAGTGGGAGATGAGGACCAGCAAGAGCTTTCAGGGCTGGCACCTTTAGTGTAGGAGCAATCGCTGGACGTTCGCAATGTCGGTGTTGAGCTCTGGCCAGATTGAGCAGGAGAGGCTGTGTACGTTGGAAGTTTTAGTAGGCTAAACAAGTTCAGAGGCCAAGTGTTTGTGGTTCGTTTGAGAGGTTACCAGTGGGAGATGAGGACCAGCAAGAGCTTTCAGGGCTGGCACCTTTAGTGTAGGAGCAATCGCTGGACGTTCGCAATGTCGGTGTTGAGCTCTGGCCAGATTGAGCAGGAGAGGCTGTGTACGTTGGAAGTTTTAGTAGGCTAAATAAGTTCAGAGCCCAAGTGTTTGTGGTTCGTTTGAGAGGTTACCAGTGGGAGATGAGGACCAGCAAGAGCTTTCAGGGCTGGCACCTTTAGTGTAGGAGCAATCCTTGGACGTTCGCAATTTCGGTGTTGAGCTCTGGCCAGATTGAGCAGGAGAGGCTGTGTACGTTGGAAGTTTTAGTAGGCTAAACAAGTTCAGAGCCCAAGTGTTTGTGGTTCGTTTGAGAGGTTACCAGTGGGAGATGAGGACCAGCAAGAGCTTTCAGGGCTGGCACCTTTAGTGTAGGAGCAATCGCTGGACGTTCGCAATTTCGGAGTTGAGCTCTGGCCAGATTGAGCAGGAGAGGCTGTGTACGTTGGAAGTTTTAGTAGGCTAAACAAGTTCAGAGCCCAAGTGTTTGTGGTTCGTTTGAGAGGTTACCAGTGGGAGATGAGGACCAGCAAGAGCTTTCAGGGCTGGCACCTTTAGTGTAGGAGCAATCGCTGGACGTTCGCAATTTCGGAGTTGAGCTCTGGCCAGATTGAGCAGGAGAGGCTGTGTACGTTGGAAGTTTTAGTAGGCTAAACAAGTTCAGAGCCAAGTGTTTGTGGTTCGTTTGAGAGGTTACCAGTGGGAGATGAGGACCAGCAAGAGCTTTCAGGGCTGGCACCGTTAGTGTAGGAGCAATCGCTGGACGTTCGCAATGTCGGTGTTGAGCTCTGGCCAGATTGAGCAGGAGAGGCTGTGTACGTTGGAAGTTTTAGTAGGCTAAACAAGTTCAGAGGCCAAGTGTTTGTGGTTCGTTTGAGAGGTTACCAGTGGGAGATGAGGACCAGCAAGAGCTTTCAGGGCTGGCACCTTTAGTGTAGGAGCAATCGCTGGACGTTCGCAATGTCGGTGTTGAGCTCTGGCCAGATTGAGCAGGAGAGGCTGTGTACGTTGGAAGTTTTAGTAGGCTAAATAAGTTCAGAGCCCAAGTGTTTGTGGTTCGTTTGAGAGGTTACCAGTGGGAGATGAGGACCAGCAAGAGCTTTCAGGGCTGGCACCTTTAGTGTAGGAGCAATCCTTGGACGTTCGCAATTTCGGTGTTGAGCTCTGGCCAGATTGAGCAGGAGAGGCTGTGTACGTTGGAAGTTTTAGTAGGCTAAACAAGTTCAGAGCCCAAGTGTTTGTGGTTCGTTTGAGAGGTTACCAGTGGGAGATGAGGACCAGCAAGAGCTTTCAGGGCTGGCACCTTTAGTGTAGGAGCAATCCCTGGACGTTCGCAATTTCGGTGTTGAGCTCTGGCCAGATTGAGCAGGAGAGGCTGTGTACGTTGGAAGTTTTAGTAGGCTAAACATGTTCAGAGCCCAAGTGTTTGTGGTTCGTTTGAGAGGTTACCAGTGGGAGATGAGGACCAGCAAGAGCTTTCAGGGCTGGCACCTTTAGTGTAGGAGCAATCCCTGGACGTTCGCAATGTCGGTGTTGAGCTCTGGCCAGATTGAGCAGGAGAGGCTGTGTACGTTGGAAGTTTTAGTGGGCTAAACAAGTTCAGAGCCCAAGTGTTTGTGGTTCGTTTGAGAGGTTACCAGTGGGAGATGAGGACCAGCAAGAGCTTTCAGGGCTGGCACCTTTAGTGTAGGAGCAATCCCTGGACGTTCACAATTTCGGTGTTGAATTTTGGCCAGATTGAGCAGGAGAGGCTGTGTACATTGGAAGTTTTAGTGGGCTAAACAAGTTCAGAGCCCAAGTGTTTGTGGTTCGTTTGAGAGGTTACCAGTGGGAGATGAGGACCAGCAAGAGCTTTCAGGGCTGGCACCTTTAGTGTAGGAGCAATCGCTGGACGTTCGCAATGTCGGTGTTGAGCTCTGGCCAGATTGAGCAGGAGAGGCTGTGTACGTTGGAAGTTTTAGTAGGCTAAACAAGTTCAGAGCCCAAGTGTTTGTGGTTCGTTTGAGAGGTTACCAGTGGGAGATGAGGACCAGCAAGAGCTTTCAGGGCTGGCACCTTTAGTGTAGGAGCAATCGCTGGACGTTCGCAATGTCAGTGTTGAGCTCTGGCCAGATTGAGCAGGAGAGGCTGTGTACGTTGGAAGTTTTAGTAGGCTAAACAAGTTCAGAGCCCAAGTGTTTGTGGTTCGTTTGAGAGGTTACCAGTGGGAGATGAGGACCAGCAAGAGCTTTCAGGGCTGGCACCTTTAGTGTAGGAGCAATTGCTGGACGTTCGCAATGTCGGTGTTGAATTTTGGCCAGATTGAGCAGGAGAGGATGTGTACGTTGGAGGTTTTAGTAGGCTAAACAAGTTCAGAGCCCAAGTGTTTGTGGTTCGTTTGAGAGGTTACCAGTGGGAGATGAGGACCATCAAGAGCTTTCAGGGCTGGCACCTTTAGTGTAGGAGCAATCCCTGGACGTTCGCAATTTCGGTGTTGAGCTCTGGCCAGATTGAGCAGGAGAGGCTGTGTACGTTGGAAGTTTTAGTGGGCTAAACAAGTTCAGAGCCCAAGTGTTTGTGGTTCGTTTGAGAGGTTACCAGTGGGAGATGAGGACCAGCAAGAGCTTTCAGGGCTGGCACCTTTAGTGTAGGAGCAATCCCTGGACGTTCACAATTTCGGTGTTGAATTTTGGGCAGATTGAGCATGAGAGGCTGTGTACATTGGAAGTTTTAGTGGGCTAAACAAGTTCAGAGCCCAAGTGTTTGTGGTTCGTTTGAGAGGTTACCAGTGGGAGATGAGGACCAGCAAGAGCTTTCAGGGCTGGCACCTTTAGTGTAGGAACAATCGCTGGACGTTCGCAATGTCGGTGTTGAGCTCTGGCCAGATTGAGCAGGAGAGGCTGTGTACGTTGGAAGTTTTAGTAGGCTAAACAAGTTCAGAGCCCAAGTGTTTGTGGTTCATTTGAGAGGTTACCAGTGGGAGATGAGGACCAGCAAGAGCTTTCAGGGCTGGCACCTTTAGTGTAGGAGCAATCGCTGGACGTTCGCAATGTCGGTGTTGAGCTCTGGCCAGATTGAGCAGGAGAGGCTGTGTACGTTGGAAGTTTTAGTAGGCTAAACAAGTTCAGAGCGCAAGTGTTTGTGGTTCGTTTGAGAGGTTACCAGTGGGAGATGAGGACCAGCAAGAGCTTTCAGGGCTGGCACCTTTAGTGTAGGAGCAATCGCTGGACGTTCGCAATTTCGGAGTTGAGCTGTGGCCAGATTGAGCAGGAGAGGCTGTGTACGTTGGAAGTTTTAGTAGGCTAAACAAGTTCAGAAAGCCCAAGTGTTTGTGGTTCGTTTGAGAGGTTACCAGTGGGAGATGAGGACCAGCAAGAGCTTTCAGGGCTGGCACCTTTAGTGTAGGAGCAATCGCTGGACGTTCGCAATGTCGGTGTTGAGCTCTGGCCAGATTGAGCAGGAGAGGCTGTGTATGTTGGAAGTTTTAGTAGGCTAAACAAGTTCAGAGCCCAAGTGTTTGTGGTTCGTTTGAGAGGTTACCAGTGGGAGATGAGGACCAGCAAGAGCTTTCAGGGCTGGCACCTTTAGTGTAGGAGCAATTGCTGGACGTTCGCAATGTCGGTGTTGAATTTTGGCCAGATTGAGCAGGAGAGGATGTGTACGTTGGAGGTTTTAGTAGGCTAAACAAGTTCAGAGCCCAAGTGTTTGTGGTTCGTTTGAGAGGTTACCAGTGGGAGATGAGGACCATCAAGAGCTTTCAGGGCTGGCACCTTTAGTGTAGGAGCAATCCCTGGACGTTCGCAATTTCGGTGTTGAGCTCTGGCCAGATTGAGCAGGAGAGGCTGTGTACGTTGGAAGTTTTAGTGGGCTAAACAAGTTCAGAGCCCAAGTGTTTGTGGTTCGTTTGAGAGGTTACCAGTGGGAGATGAGGACCAGCAAGAGCTTTCAGGGCTGGCACCTTTAGTGTAGGAGCAATCCCTGGACGTTCACAATTTCGGTGTTGAATTTTGGCAGATTGAGCATGAGAGGCTGTGTACATTGGAAGTTTTAGTGGGCTAAACAAGTTCAGAGCCCAAGTGTTTGTGGTTCGTTTGAGAGGTTACCAGTGGGAGATGAGGACCAGCAAGAGCTTTCAGGGCTGGCACCTTTAGTGTAGGAACAATCGCTGGACGTTCGCAATGTCGGTGTTGAGCTCTGGCCAGATTGAGCAGGAGAGGCTGTGTACGTTGGAAGTTTTAGTAGGCTAAACAAGTTCAGAGCCCAAGTGTTTGTGGTTCGTTTGAGAGGTTACCAGTGGGAGATGAGGACCAGCAAGAGCTTTCAGGGCTGGCACCTTTAGTGTAGGAGCAATCGCTGGACGTTCGCAATGTCGGTGTTGAGCTCTGGCCAGATTGAGCAGGAGAGGCTGTGTACGTTGGAAGTTTTAGTAGGCTAAACAAGTTCAGAGCGCAAGTGTTTGTGGTTCGTTTGAGAGGTTACCAGTGGGAGATGAGGACCAGCAAGAGCTTTCAGGGCTGGCACCTTTAGTGTAGGAGCAATCGCTGGACGTTCGCAATTTCGGAGTTGAGCTGTGGCCAGATTGAGCAGGAGAGGCTGTGTACGTTGGAAGTTTTAGTAGGCTAAACAAGTTCAGAGCCCAAGTGTTTGTGGTTCGTTTGAGAGGTTACCAGTGGGAGATGAGGACCAGCAAGAGCTTTCAGGGCTGGCACCTTTAGTGTAGGAGCAATCGCTGGACGTTCGCAATGTCGGTGTTGAGCTCTGGCCAGATTGAGCAGGAGAGGCTGTGTATGTTGGAAGTTTTAGTAGGCTAAACAAGTTCAGAGCCCAAGTGTTTGTGGTTCGTTTGAGAGGTTACCAGTGGGAGATGAGGACCAGCAAGAGCTTTCAGGGCTGGCACCTTTAGTGTAGGAGCAATCCCTGGACGTTCGCAATTTCGGTGTTGAGCTCTGGCCAGATTGAGCAGGAGAGGCTGTGTACGTTGGAAGTTTTAGTAGGCTAAACAAGTTCAGAGCCCAAGTGTTTGTGGTTCGTTTGAGAGGTTACCAGTGGGAGATGAGGACCAGCAAGAGCTTTCAGGGCTGGCACCTTTAGTGTAGGAGCAATCGCTGGACGTTCGCCATTTCGGAGTTGAGCTCTGGCCAGATTGAGCAGGAGAGGCTGTGTACGTTGGAAGTTTTAGTAGGCTAAACAAGTTCAGAGCCCAAGTGTTTGTGGTTCGTTTGAGAGGTTACCAGTGGGAGATGAGGACCAGCAAGAGCTTTCAGGGCTGGCACCTTTAGTGTAGGAGCAATCGCTGGACGTTCGCAATGTCGGTGTTGAGCTCTGGCCAGATTGAGCAGGAGAGGCTGTGTACGTTGGAAGTTTTAGTAGGCTAAACAAGTTCAGAGGCCAAGTGTTTGTGGTTCGTTTGAGAGGTTACCAGTGGGAGATGAGGACCAGCAAGAGCTTTCAGGGCTGGCACCTTTAGTGTAGGAGCAATCGCTGGACGTTCGCAATGTCGGTGTTGAGCTCTGGCCAGATTGAGCAGGAGAGGCTGTGTACGTTGGAAGTTTTAGTAGGCTAAATAAGTTCAGAGCCCAAGTGTTTGTGGTTCGTTTGAGAGGTTACCAGTGGGAGATGAGGACCAGCAAGAGCTTTCAGGGCTGGCACCTTTAGTGTAGGAGCAATCCTTGGACGTTCGCAATTTCGGTGTTGAGCTCTGGCCAGATTGAGCAGGAGAGGCTGTGTACGTTGGAAGTTTTAGTAGGCTAAACAAGTTCAGAGCCCAAGTGTTTGTGGTTCGTTTGAGAGGTTACCAGTGGGAGATGAGGACCAGCAAGAGCTTTCAGGGCTGGCACCTTTAGTGTAGGAGCAATCGCTGGACGTTCGCAATTTTGGAGTTGAGCTCTGGCCAGATTGAGCAGGAGAGGCTGTGTACGTTGGAAGTTTTAGTAGGCTAAACAAGTTCAGAGCCCAAGTGTTTGTGGTTCGTTTGAGAGGTTACCAGTGGGAGATGAGGACCAGCAAGAGCTTTCAGGGCTGGCACCTTTAGTGTAGGAGCAATCGCTGGACGTTCGCAATTTCGGAGTTGAGCTCTGGCCAGATTGAGCAGGAGAGGCTGTGTACGTTGGAAGTTTTAGTAGGCTAAACAAGTTCAGAGCCCAAGTGTTTGTGGTTCGTTTGAGAGGTTACCAGTGGGAGATGAGGACCAGCAAGAGCTTTCAGGGCTGGCACCTTTAGTGTAGGAGCAATCGCTGGACGTTCGCAATGTCGGTGTTGAGCTCTGGCCAGATTGAGCAGGAGAGGCTGTGTACGTTGGAAGTTTTAGTAGGCTAAACAAGTTCAGAGGCCAAGTGTTTGTGGTTCGTTTGAGAGGTTACCAGTGGGAGATGAGGACCAGCAAGAGCTTTCAGGGCTGGCACCTTTAGTGTAGGAGCAATCGCTGGACGTTCGCAATGTCGGTGTTGAGCTCTGGCCAGATTGAGCAGGAGAGGCTGTGTACGTTGGAAGTTTTAGTAGGCTAAATAAGTTCAGAGCCCAAGTGTTTGTGGTTCGTTTGAGAGGTTACCAGTGGGAGATGAGGACCAGCAAGAGCTTTCAGGGCTGGCACCTTTAGTGTAGGAGCAATCCTTGGACATTCGCAATTTCGGTGTTGAGCTCTGGCCAGATTGAGCAGGAGAGGCTGTGTACGTTGGAAGTTTTAGTAGGCTAAACAAGTTCAGAGCCCAAGTGTTTGTGGTTCGTTTGAGAGGTTACCAGTGGGAGATGAGGACCAGCAAGAGCTTTCAGGGCTGGCACCTTTAGTGTAGGAGCAATCCCTGGACGTTCGCAATTTCGGTGTTGAGCTCTGGCCAGATTGAGCAGGAGAGGCTGTGTACGTTGGAAGTTTTAGTAGGCTAAACATGTTCAGAGCCCAAGTGTTTGTGGTTCGTTTGAGAGGTTACCAGTGGGAGATGAGGACCAGCAAGAGCTTTCAGGGCTGGCACCTTTAGTGTAGGAGCAATCCCTGGACGTTCGCAATGTCGGTGTTGAGCTCTGGCCAGATTGAGCAGGAGAGGCTGTGTACGTTGGAAGTTTTAGTGGGCTAAACAAGTTCAGAGCCCAAGTGTTTGTGGTTCGTTTGAGAGGTTACCAGTGGGAGATGAGGACCAGCAAGAGCTTTCAGGGCTGGCACCTTTAGTGTAGGAGCAATCCCTGGACGTTCACAATTTCGGTGTTGAATTTTGGCCAGATTGAGCAGGAGAGGCTGTGTACATTGGAAGTTTTAGTGGGCTAAACAAGTTCAGAGCCCAAGTGTTTGTGGTTCGTTTGAGAGGTTACCAGTGGGAGATGAGGACCAGCAAGAGCTTTCAGGGCTGGCACCTTTAGTGTAGGAGCAATCGCTGGACGTTCGCAATGTCGGTGTTGAGCTCTGGCCAGATTGAGCAGGAGAGGCTGTGTACGTTGGAAGTTTTAGTAGGCTAAACAAGTTCAGAGCCCAAGTGTTTGTGGTTCGTTTGAGAGGTTACCAGTGGGAGATGAGGACCAGCAAGAGCTTTCAGGGCTGGCACCTTTAGTGTAGGAGCAATCGCTGGACGTTCGCAATGTCGGTGTTGAGCTCTGGCCAGATTGAGCAGGAGAGGCTGTGTACGTTGGAAGTTTTAGTAGGCTAAACAAGTTCAGAGCCCAAGTGTTTGTGGTTCGTTTGAGAGGTTACCAGTGGGAGATGAGGACCAGCAAGAGCTTTCAGGGCTGGCACCTTTAGTGTAGGAGCAATTGCTGGACGTTCGCAATGTCGGTGTTGAATTTTGGCCAGATTGAGCAGGAGAGGATGTGTACGTTGGAGGTTTTAGTAGGCTAAACAAGTTCAGAGCCCAAGTGTTTGTGGTTCGTTTGAGAGGTTACCAGTGGGAGATGAGGACCATCAAGAGTTTTCAGGGCTGGCACCTTTAGTGTAGGAGCAATCGCTGGACGTTCGCAATGTCGGTGTTGAGCTCTGGCCAGATTGAGCAGGAGAGGCTGTGTACGTTGGAAGTTTTAGTAGGCTAAACAAGTTCAGAGCCCAAGTGTTTGTGGTTCGTTTGAGAGGTTACCAGTGGGAGATGAGGACCAGCAAGAGCTTTCAGGGCTGGCACCTTTAGTGTAGGAGCAATCGCTGGACGTTCGCAATTTCGGAGTTGAGCTGTGGCCAGATTGAGCAGGAGAGGCTGTGTACGTTGGAAGTTTTAGTAGGCTAAACAAGTTCAGAGCCCAAGTGTTTGTGGTTCGTTTGAGAGGTTACCAGTGGGAGATGAGGACCAGCAAGAGCTTTCAGGGCTGGCACCTTTAGTGTAGGAGCAATCGCTGGACGTTCGCAATGTCGGTGTTGAGCTCTGGCCAGATTGAGCAGGAGAGGCTGTGTATGTTGGAAGTTTTAGTAGGCTAAACAAGTTCAGAGCCCAAGTGTTTGTGGTTCGTTTGAGAGGTTACCAGTGGGAGATGAGGACCAGCAAGAGCTTTCAGGGCTGGCACCTTTAGTGTAGGAGCAATCCCTGGACGTTCGCAATTTCGGTGTTGAGCTCTGGCCAGATTGAGCAGGAGAGGCTGTGTACGTTGGAAGTTTTAGTAGGCTAAACAAGTTCAGAGCCCAAGTGTTTGTGGTTCGTTTGAGAGGTTACCAGTGGGAGATGAGGACCAGCAAGAGCTTTCAGGGCTGGCACCTTTAGTGTAGGAGCAATCGCTGGACGTTGGCAATTTCGGAGTTGAGCTGTGGCCAGATTGAGCAGGAGAGGCTGTGTACGTTGGAAGTTTTAGTAGGCTAAACAAGTTCAGAGCCCAAGTGTTTGTGGTTCGTTTGAGAGGTTACCAGTGGGAGATGAGGACCAGCAAGAGCTTTCAGGGCTGGCACCTTTAGTGTAGGAGCAATCCCTGGACGTTCACAATTTCGGTGTTGAATTTTGGCCAGATTGAGCAGGAGAGGCTGTGTACGTTGGAAGTTTTAGTAGGCTAAACAAGTTCAGAGCCCAAGTGTTTGTGGTTCGTTTGAGAGGTTACCAGTGGGAGATGAGGACCAGCAAGAGCTTTCAGGGCTGGCACCTTTAGTGTAGGAGCAATCGCTGGACGTTCGCAATGTCGGTGTTGAGCTCTGGCCAGATTGAGCAGGAGAGGCTGTGTACGTTGGAAGTTTTAGTAGGCTAAACAAGTTCAGAGCCCAAGTGTTTGTGGTTCGTTTGAGAGGTTACCAGTGGGAGATGAGGACAAGCAAGAGCTTTCAGGGCTGGCACCTTTAGTGTAGGAGCAATCGCTGGACGTTCGCAATGTCGGTGTTGAGCTCTGGCCAGATTGAGCAGGAGAGGCCGTGTACGTTGGAAGTTTTAGTAGGCTAAACAAGTTCAGAGCCCAAGTGTTTGTGGTTCGTTTGAGAGGTTACCAGTGGGAGATGAGGACCAGCAAGAGCTTTCAGGGCTGGCACCTTTAGTGTAGGAGCAATCGCTGGACGTTCGCAATGTCGGTGTTGAGCTCTGGCCAGATTGAGCAGGAGAGGCTGTGTACGTTGGAAGTTTTAGTAGGCTAAACAAGTTCAGAGCCCAAGTGTTTGTGGTTCGTTTGAGAGGTTACCAGTGGGAGATGAGGACCAGCAAGAGCTTTCAGGGCTGGCACCTTTAGTGTAGGAGCAATCGCTGGACGTTCACAATTTCGGTGTTGAATTTTGGCCAGATTGAGCAGGAAGAAGTAAGGCTGTGTACGTTGGAAGTTTTAGTAGGCTAAACAAGTTCAGAGCCCAAGTGTTTGTGGTTCGTTTGAGAGGTTACCAGTGGGAGATGAGGACCAGCAAGAGCTTTCAGGGCTGGCACCTTTAGTGTAGGAGCAATCGCTGGACGTTCGCAATTTCGGTGTTGAGCTCTGGCCAGATTGAGCAGGAGAGGCTGTGTACGTTGGAAGTTTTAGTAGCCTAAACAAGTTCAGAGCCCAAGTGTTTGTGGTTCGTTTGAGAGGTTACCAGTGGGAGATGAGGACCAGCAAGAGCTTTCAGGGCTGGCACCTTTAGTGTAGGAACAATCGCTGGACGTTCGCAATTTCGGTGTTGAGCTCTGGCCAGATTGAGCAGGAGAGGCTGTGTACGTTGGAAGTTTTAGTAGGCTAAACAAGTTCAGAGCCCAAGTGTTTGTGGTTCGTTTGAGAGGTTACCAGTGGGAGATGAGGACCAGCAAGAGCTTTCAGGGCTGGCACCTTTAGTGTAGGAGCAATCGCTGGACGTTCGCAATGTCGGTGTTGAGCTCTGGCCAGATTGAGCAGGAGAGGCTGTGTACGTTGGAAGTTTTAGTAGGCTAAACAAGTTCAGAGCCCAAGTGTTTGTGGTTCGTTTGAGAGGTTACCAGTGGGAGATGAGGACCAGCAAGAGCTTTCAGGGCTGGCACCTTTAGTGTAGGAGCAATCGCTGGACGTTCGCAATGTCGGTGTTGAGCTCTGGCCAGATTGAGCAGGAGAGGCTGTGTACGTTGGAAGTTTTAGTAGGCTAAACAAGTTCAGAGCCCAAGTGTTTGTGGTTCGTTTGAGAGGTTACCAGTGGGAGATGAGGACCAGCAAGAGCTTTCAGGGCTGGCACCTTTAGTGTAGGAGCAATCGCTGGACGTTCGCAATTTCGGAGTTGAGCTGTGGCCAGATTGAGCAGGAGAGGCTGTGTACGTTGGAAGTTTTAGTAGGCTAAACAAGTTCAGAGCCCAAGTGTTTGTGGTTCGTTTGAGAGGTTACCAGTGGGAGATGAGGACCAGCAAGAGCTTTCAGGGCTGGCACCTTTAGTGTAGGAGCAATCGCTGGACGTTCACAATTTCGGTGTTGAATTTTGGCCAGATTGAGCAGGAGAGGCTGTGTACGTTGGAAGTTTTAGTAGGCTAAACAAGTTCAGAGCCCAAGTGTTTGTGGTTCGTTTGAGAGGTTACCAGTGGGAGATGAGGACCAGCAAGAGCTTTCAGGGCTGGCACCTTTAGTGTAGGAGCAATCGCTGGACGTTCGCAATTTCGGTGTTGAGCTCTGGA
>NW_026776501.1:12500-15000 GCF_030936135.1 Gavia stellata
CCGGGCTCCGGCGCCGGCCGCCACGTCTACCGGGCTCCGGCGCCGGCCGCCACGTCTACCGGGCTCCGGCGCCGGCCGCCTCGTCTACCGGGCTCCGGCGCCGGCCGCCTCGTCTACCGGGCTCCGGCGCCGGCCGCCTCGTCTACCGGGCTCCGGCGCCGGCCGCCTCGTCTACCGGGCTCCGGCGCCGGTCGCCTCGTCTACCGGGCTCCGGCGCCGGCCGCCTCGTCTACCGGGCTCCGGCGCCGGCCG
Source organism: Gavia stellata (assembly GCF_030936135.1). Taxonomy (NCBI): domain Eukaryota; kingdom Metazoa; phylum Chordata; class Aves; order Gaviiformes; family Gaviidae; genus Gavia; species Gavia stellata. Next base: position 12,753 of record NW_026776501.1, read on the forward strand.
CCACGTCTACCGGGCTCCGGCGCCGGCCGCCACGTCTACCGGGCTCCGGCGCCGGCCGCCTCGTCTACCGGGCTCCGGCGCCGGCCGCCTCGTCTACCGGGCTCCGGCGCCGGCCGCCTCGTCTACCGGGCTCCGGCGCCGGCCGCCTCGTCTACCGGGCTCCGGCGCCGGCCGCCTCGTCTACCGGGCTCCGGCGCCGGCCGCCTCGTCTACCGGGCTCCGGCGCCGGCCGCCTCGTCTACCGGGCTCCGGCGCCGGCCGCCACGTCTACCGGGCTCCGGCGCCGGCCGCCACGTCTACCGGGCTCCGGCGGGACTTGGTCGCAGTTCTCGAGCTGAACGGTAGACCTGTTTGCCGCGCCGCTCGCGGGGACGTGACCAAGGGGTCGCTGTGTCGCGCTGCCTCCAGTTACGTCATCGTAACAGGCAGCGTCATTGGCGGGCCTCCCCGGCGGGAGGAGTTAGCGCTCTTGGAGTTCGCAGGGGCTGTGGACTTAGTGGTACGTTCTATATGCGCGAGCGGTGGCTCGCGGGCAGGGCAGTAGGAGCGCGACTCGACCCGCGCGGCTGGGGCGCTTGGCGGCCGTTGTGGCGGTTGCCTCGGCGTGTTTGGCCGTTTTTCCGCCCGTTCGGGACGGTTGCCCGCGCGGCCGATGGCGGCCGAGGCCCATGCTGGTCCGTGGTGAGGCACCGGAGATGCTCGTGAAGCATGCCGGCTGCTGCCGCGCTCGCGAGCGCCCGGGGACGGGGGGACGGGCGCGCGGCGCAGTCGTGCCTCGGCTTTTTGGGCTTTTTGCGGTTGTTCCCCCTCCCTCTTCCTTCTCCGGCCCTAAGCTGGAGCCCGCGAGGCAGGCCGCCAAGAGCGTCGCAGCCGGTCCCGGTGGCTGGCAGCCCGAGCGCAGTGCGTCAGGGAGTCGGGAGGTGTGCCTCGCGCCTCCGGTGGCCTTACTCCCTGGCTCCAGAAACACCCGCCAACGGCACGGGTGAGGCGTGGCGTGTGGCGTCTCGTCTGCCCGTTTTTTGGGTGGCTTTTTGTGTTTTCCCCGTCCTTTTTTCTTTTCCCCCCCCCCCCCGGCTTTTCTCCGGCCTCTCTCTCCCTCTGCAGGGCGAGTGGTATCATCCTGCTGGGCGGGCGTAGACGGGCGACCGGCGGCGGTCGTGCCGGTGCTCTCGAACGCGGGCAAAGCCCGGCGACCGGCGGCGGTCGGTACCGGTGCTCTCGAACGCGGGCAAAGCCCGGCGACCGGCGGCGGTCGGTACCGGTGCTCTCGAACGCGGGCAAAGCCCGGCGACCGGCGGCGGTCGGTGCCGGTGCTCTCGAACGCGGCAAAGCCCGGCGACCGGCGGCGGTCGGTGCCGGTGCTCTCGAACGCGGCAAAGCCCGGCGACCGGCGGCGGTCGTGCCGGTGCTCTCGACCGCCGAAGGAGCGCGTGGAGTCGCAGGTGTGCTGCGGCCTTCCAGCGTTCCCGTTGACGTCGCTCAAGGGACTCGTTGCACGGAGCGGGTGGCGCCGGCGGCACCTGTCCCGGTCCCCCTCCTTCGACCGCTGCAGAGCCGCAGGCAGCGCGCGCCGAGGCGTCCCCGGGTGCCCTCCCGGGGGGTGGCGCTGGGCGTGTGCGGCCGTCGCTGTCCCAGGAGCGTGGCCTCGGCTTTTCCGCCCTCTCTCCCCTTCAACCGATCGATGAGGCTTTTCGGGTCGCGTCGGAAAGGGCCCCCGGCGGGCCGGCTCTTCCGTGCTCCCTGGAACGGGGAGGCACGGCGGTGTCCGGTGGTCAGGCAGGGTGGTCTCCTTTCCCGTTCGCTTCCCGTGGTGTGGCTGTGAGGTGTTGCCCTCGTCCCCCCCCGAGCGAAGGGGGCCGTGGCGATGGCGGCGGGGCGCGTGCCTCGCCGCGTCCCGTGGCCCCCCCCCCCCTCCCCGTTGGGCGGGGTTCCTGGGGCGGCTTCTTCACCGAACGGGGCTGTGTGACGGCCGCGTGGCCCCGCGAGCTCTCAGGTGTCCGCAAACGACGCGAGGCGCCGGCGCCAGCCTCGGTCCGGGTACCCGTGGGTGCCGGCCGCGAGCAGCGCTGGGCGGTGGGGCGGCCTGAGCCAAGAGACTGGGGCGAGCGAGCGAGCGTGGGGCTGCACCTGCCCGGGTGGGCCCCCCGAGGGGTCGCGCGTGCGGTGGGGGGGGCGTTCCCCGCTGCCGCCGCTGCGACGGCGTCGGCTCTTCGTGCCGCACCCCCGCCCGCTGCGGAGCGAGCCGCCC
>NW_026776501.1:27500-30000 GCF_030936135.1 Gavia stellata
CGGGGCTCGGGCGCCGGCCGACGGGTCTGCCGGGCTCGGGCGCCGGCCGCCACGTCTGCCGGGCTCCGGCCCCGTTTGACAGGTCTACCGGGCTCCGGCGCCGGCCGCCTCGTCCACCGGGCTCCGGCGCCGGCCGCCACGTCTACCGGGCTCCGGCGCCGGCCGCCACGTCTACCGGGCTCCGGCGCCGGCCGCCTCGTCTACCGGGCTCCGGCGCCGGCCGCCTCGTCTACCGGGCTCCGGCGCCGGCCGCCTCGTCTACCGGGCTCCGGCGCCGGCCGCCTCGTCTACCGGGCTCCGGCGCCGGTCGCCTCGTCTACCGGGCTCCGGCGCCGGCCGCCTCGTCTACCGGGCTCCGGCGCCGGCCGCCACGTCTACCGGGCTCCGGCGCCGGCCGCCACGTCTACCGGGCTCCGGCGCCGGCCGCCTCGTCTACCGGGCTCCGGCGCCGGCCGCCTCGTCTACCGGGCTCCGGCGCCGGCCGCCTCGTCTACCGGGCTCCGGCGCCGGCCGCCTCGTCTACCGGGCTCCGGCGCCGGCCGCCTCGTCTACCGGGCTCCGGCGCCGGCCGCCTCGTCTACCGGGCTCCGGCGCCGGCCGCCTCGTCTACCGGGCTCCGGCGCCGGCCGCCACGTCTACCGGGCTCCGGCGCCGGCCGCCACGTCTACCGGGCTCCGGCGGGACTTGGTCGCAGTTCTCGAGCTGAACGGTAGACCTGTTTGCCGCGCCGCTCGCGGGGACGTGACCAAGGGGTCGCTGTGTCGCGCTGCCTCCAGTTACGTCATCGTAACAGGCAGCGTCATTGGCGGGCCTCCCCGGCGGGAGGAGTTAGCGCTCTTGGAGTTCGCAGGGGCTGTGGACTTAGTGGTACGTTCTATATGCGCGAGCGGTGGCTCGCGGGCAGGGCAGTAGGAGCGCGACTCGACCCGCGCGGCTGGGGCGCTTGGCGGCCGTTGTGGCGGTTGCCTCGGCGTGTTTGGCCGTTTTTCCGCCCGTTCGGGACGGTTGCCCGCGCGGCCGATGGCGGCCGAGGCCCATGCTGGTCCGTGGTGAGGCACCGGAGATGCTCGTGAAGCATGCCGGCTGCTGCCGCGCTCGCGAGCGCCCGGGGACGGGGGGACGGGCGCGCGGCGCAGTCGTGCCTCGGCTTTTTGGGCTTTTTGCGGTTGTTCCCCCTCCCTCTTCCTTCTCCGGCCCTAAGCTGGAGCCCGCGAGGCAGGCCGCCAAGAGCGTCGCAGCCGGTCCCGGTGGCTGGCAGCCCGAGCGCAGTGCGTCAGGGAGTCGGGAGGTGTGCCTCGCGCCTCCGGTGGCCTTACTCCCTGGCTCCAGAAACACCCGCCAACGGCACGGGTGAGGCGTGGCGTGTGGCGTCTCGTCTGCCCGTTTTTTGGGTGGCTTTTTGTGTTTTCCCCGTCCTTTTTTCTTTTCCCCCCCCCCCCCGGCTTTTCTCCGGCCTCTCTCTCCCTCTGCAGGGCGAGTGGTATCATCCTGCTGGGCGGGCGTAGACGGGCGACCGGCGGCGGTCGTGCCGGTGCTCTCGAACGCGGGCAAAGCCCGGCGACCGGCGGCGGTCGGTACCGGTGCTCTCGAACGCGGGCAAAGCCCGGCGACCGGCGGCGGTCGGTACCGGTGCTCTCGAACGCGGGCAAAGCCCGGCGACCGGCGGCGGTCGGTGCCGGTGCTCTCGAACGCGGCAAAGCCCGGCGACCGGCGGCGGTCGGTGCCGGTGCTCTCGAACGCGGCAAAGCCCGGCGACCGGCGGCGGTCGTGCCGGTGCTCTCGACCGCCGAAGGAGCGCGTGGAGTCGCAGGTGTGCTGCGGCCTTCCAGCGTTCCCGTTGACGTCGCTCAAGGGACTCGTTGCACGGAGCGGGTGGCGCCGGCGGCACCTGTCCCGGTCCCCCTCCTTCGACCGCTGCAGAGCCGCAGGCAGCGCGCGCCGAGGCGTCCCCGGGTGCCCTCCCGGGGGGTGGCGCTGGGCGTGTGCGGCCGTCGCTGTCCCAGGAGCGTGGCCTCGGCTTTTCCGCCCTCTCTCCCCTTCAACCGATCGATGAGGCTTTTCGGGTCGCGTCGGAAAGGGCCCCCGGCGGGCCGGCTCTTCCGTGCTCCCTGGAACGGGGAGGCACGGCGGTGTCCGGTGGTCAGGCAGGGTGGTCTCCTTTCCCGTTCGCTTCCCGTGGTGTGGCTGTGAGGTGTTGCCCTCGTCCCCCCCCGAGCGAAGGGGGCCGTGGCGATGGCGGCGGGGCGCGTGCCTCGCCGCGTCCCGTGGCCCCCCCCCCCCTCCCCGTTGGGCGGGGTTCCTGGGGCGGCTTCTTCACCGAACGGGGCTGTGTGACGGCCGCGTGGCCCCGCGAGCTCTCAGGTGTCCGCAAACGACGCGAGGCGCCGGCGCCAGCCTCGGTCCGGGTACCCGTGGGTGCCGGCCGCGAGCAGCGCTGGGCGGTGGGGCGGCCTGAGCCAAGAGACTGGGGCGAGCGAGCGAGCGTGGGGCTGCACCTGCC
>NW_026776501.1:42500-45000 GCF_030936135.1 Gavia stellata
CGCCGCCCGACGGGTCTACGGGGCTCGGGCGCCGGCCGACGGGTCTGCCGGGCTCGGGCGCCGGCCGCCACGTCTGCCGGGCTCCGGCCCCGTTTGACAGGTCTACCGGGCTCCGGCGCCGGCCGCCTCGTCCACCGGGCTCCGGCGCCGGCCGCCACGTCTACCGGGCTCCGGCGCCGGCCGCCACGTCTACCGGGCTCCGGCGCCGGCCGCCTCGTCTACCGGGCTCCGGCGCCGGCCGCCTCGTCTACCGGGCTCCGGCGCCGGCCGCCTCGTCTACCGGGCTCCGGCGCCGGCCGCCTCGTCTACCGGGCTCCGGCGCCGGTCGCCTCGTCTACCGGGCTCCGGCGCCGGCCGCCTCGTCTACCGGGCTCCGGCGCCGGCCGCCACGTCTACCGGGCTCCGGCGCCGGCCGCCACGTCTACCGGGCTCCGGCGCCGGCCGCCTCGTCTACCGGGCTCCGGCGCCGGCCGCCTCGTCTACCGGGCTCCGGCGCCGGCCGCCTCGTCTACCGGGCTCCGGCGCCGGCCGCCTCGTCTACCGGGCTCCGGCGCCGGCCGCCTCGTCTACCGGGCTCCGGCGCCGGCCGCCTCGTCTACCGGGCTCCGGCGCCGGCCGCCTCGTCTACCGGGCTCCGGCGCCGGCCGCCACGTCTACCGGGCTCCGGCGCCGGCCGCCACGTCTACCGGGCTCCGGCGGGACTTGGTCGCAGTTCTCGAGCTGAACGGTAGACCTGTTTGCCGCGCCGCTCGCGGGGACGTGACCAAGGGGTCGCTGTGTCGCGCTGCCTCCAGTTACGTCATCGTAACAGGCAGCGTCATTGGCGGGCCTCCCCGGCGGGAGGAGTTAGCGCTCTTGGAGTTCGCAGGGGCTGTGGACTTAGTGGTACGTTCTATATGCGCGAGCGGTGGCTCGCGGGCAGGGCAGTAGGAGCGCGACTCGACCCGCGCGGCTGGGGCGCTTGGCGGCCGTTGTGGCGGTTGCCTCGGCGTGTTTGGCCGTTTTTCCGCCCGTTCGGGACGGTTGCCCGCGCGGCCGATGGCGGCCGAGGCCCATGCTGGTCCGTGGTGAGGCACCGGAGATGCTCGTGAAGCATGCCGGCTGCTGCCGCGCTCGCGAGCGCCCGGGGACGGGGGGACGGGCGCGCGGCGCAGTCGTGCCTCGGCTTTTTGGGCTTTTTGCGGTTGTTCCCCCTCCCTCTTCCTTCTCCGGCCCTAAGCTGGAGCCCGCGAGGCAGGCCGGCAAGAGCGTCGCAGCCGGTCCCGGTGGCTGGCAGCCCGAGCGCAGTGCGTCAGGGAGTCGGGAGGTGTGCCTCGCGCCTCCGGTGGCCTTACTCCCTGGCTCCAGAAACACCCGCCAACGGCACGGGTGAGGCGTGGCGTGTGGCGTCTCGTCTGCCCGTTTTTTGGGTGGCTTTTTGTGTTTTCCCCGTCCTTTTTTCTTTTCCCCCCCCCCCCCGGCTTTTCTCCGGCCTCTCTCTCCCTCTGCAGGGCGAGTGGTATCATCCTGCTGGGCGGGCGTAGACGGGCGACCGGCGGCGGTCGTGCCGGTGCTCTCGAACGCGGGCAAAGCCCGGCGACCGGCGGCGGTCGGTACCGGTGCTCTCGAACGCGGGCAAAGCCCGGCGACCGGCGGCGGTCGGTACCGGTGCTCTCGAACGCGGGCAAAGTCCGGCGACCGGCGGCGGTCGGTGCCGGTGCTCTCGAACGCGGCAAAGCCCGGCGACCGGCGGCGGTCGTGCCGGTGCTCTCGAACGCGGGCAAAGCCCGGCGACCGGCGGCGGTCGGTGCCGGTGCTCTCGAACGCGGGCAAAGCCCGGCGACCGGCGGCGGTCGTGCCGGTGCTCTCGACCGCCGAAGGAGCGCGTGGAGTCGCAGGTGTGCTGCGGCCTTCCAGCGTTCCCGTTGACGTCGCTCAAGGGACTCGTTGCACGGAGCGGGTGGCGCCGGCGGCACCTGTCCCGGTCCCCCTCCTTCGACCGCTGCAGAGCCGCAGGCAGCGCGCGCCGAGGCGTCCCCGGGTGCCCTCCCGGGGGGTGGCGCTGGGCGTGTGCGGCCGTCGCTGTCCCAGGAGCGTGGCCTCGGCTTTTCCGCCCTCTCTCCCCTTCAACCGATCGATGAGGCTTTTCGGGTCGCGTCGGAAAGGGCCCCCGGCGGGCCGGCTCTTCCGTGCTCCCTGGAACGGGGAGGCACGGCGGTGTCCGGTGGTCAGGCAGGGTGGTCTCCTTTCCCGTTCGCTTCCCGTGGTGTGGCTGTGAGGTGTTGCCCTCGTCCCCCCCCGAGCGAAGGGGGCCGTGGCGATGGCGGCGGGGCGCGTGCCTCGCCGCGTCCCGTGGCCCCCCCCCCTCCCCGTTGGGCGGGGTTCCTGGGGCGGCTTCTTCACCGAACGGGGCTGTGTGACGGCCGCGTGGCCCCGCGAGCTCTCAGGTGTCCGCAAACGACGCGAGGCGCCGGCGCCAGCCTCGGTCCGGGTACCCGTGGGTGCCGGCCGCGAGCAGCGC
>NW_026776501.1:57500-60000 GCF_030936135.1 Gavia stellata
CTCGAGGGCCGGCCGACGGGTCCACCGGGCTCGGGCGCCGGCCGACGGGCCCGCCGGGCTCGGGCGCCGGCCGACGGGTCTGCCGGGCTCGGGCGCCGACCGAACGGTCTACCGGGCTCGGGCGCCGGCCGACGGGTCTACGGGGCTCGGGCGCCGCCCGACGGGTCTACGGGGCTCGGGCGCCGGCCGACGGGTCTGCCGGGCTCGGGCGCCGGCCGCCACGTCTGCCGGGCTCCGGCCCCGTTTGACAGGTCTACCGGGCTCCGGCGCCGGCCGCCTCGTCCACCGGGCTCCGGCGCCGGCCGCCACGTCTACCGGGCTCCGGCGCCGGCCGCCACGTCTACCGGGCTCCGGCGCCGGCCGCCTCGTCTACCGGGCTCCGGCGCCGGCCGCCTCGTCTACCGGGCTCCGGCGCCGGCCGCCTCGTCTACCGGGCTCCGGCGCCGGCCGCCTCGTCTACCGGGCTCCGGCGCCGGTCGCCTCGTCTACCGGGCTCCGGCGCCGGCCGCCTCGTCTACCGGGCTCCGGCGCCGGCCGCCACGTCTACCGGGCTCCGGCGCCGGCCGCCACGTCTACCGGGCTCCGGCGCCGGCCGCCTCGTCTACCGGGCTCCGGCGCCGGCCGCCTCGTCTACCGGGCTCCGGCGCCGGCCGCCTCGTCTACCGGGCTCCGGCGCCGGCCGCCTCGTCTACCGGGCTCCGGCGCCGGCCGCCTCGTCTACCGGGCTCCGGCGCCGGCCGCCTCGTCTACCGGGCTCCGGCGCCGGCCGCCTCGTCTACCGGGCTCCGGCGCCGGCCGCCACGTCTACCGGGCTCCGGCGCCGGCCGCCACGTCTACCGGGCTCCGGCGGGACTTGGTCGCAGTTCTCGAGCTGAACGGTAGACCTGTTTGCCGCGCCGCTCGCGGGGACGTGACCAAGGGGTCGCTGTGTCGCGCTGCCTCCAGTTACGTCATCGTAACAGGCAGCGTCATTGGCGGGCCTCCCCGGCGGGAGGAGTTAGCGCTCTTGGAGTTCGCAGGGGCTGTGGACTTAGTGGTACGTTCTATATGCGCGAGCGGTGGCTCGCGGGCAGGGCAGTACGAGCGCGACTCGACCCGCGCGGCTGGGGCGCTTGGCGGCCGTTGTGGCGGTTGCCTCGGCGTGTTTGGCCGTTTTTCCGCCCGTTCGGGACGGTTGCCCGCGCGGCCGATGGCGGCCGAGGCCCATGCTGGTCCGTGGTGAGGCACCGGAGATGCTCGTGAAGCATGCCGGCTGCTGCCGCGCTCGCGAGCGCCCGGGGACGGGGGGACGGGCGCGCGGCGCAGTCGTGCCTCGGCTTTTTGGGCTTTTTGCGGTTGTTCCCCCTCCCTCTTCCTTCTCCGGCCCTAAGCTGGAGCCCGCGAGGCAGGCCGGCAAGAGCGTCGCAGCCGGTCCCGGTGGCTGGCAGCCCGAGCGCAGTGCGTCAGGGAGTCGGGAGGTGTGCCTCGCGCCTCCGGTGGCCTTACTCCCTGGCTCCAGAAACACCCGCCAACGGCACGGGTGAGGCGTGGCGTGTGGCGTCTCGTCTGCCCGTTTTTTGGGTGGCTTTTTGTGTTTTCCCCGTCCTTTTTTCTTTTCCCCCCCCCCCCCGGCTTTTCTCCGGCCTCTCTCTCCCTCTGCAGGGCGAGTGGTATCATCCTGCTGGGCGGGCGTAGACGGGCGACCGGCGGCGGTCGTGCCGGTGCTCTCGAACGCGGGCAAAGCCCGGCGACCGGCGGCGGTCGGTACCGGTGCTCTCGAACGCGGGCAAAGCCCGGCGACCGGCGGCGGTCGGTACCGGTGCTCTCGAACGCGGGCAAAGCCCGGCGACCGGCGGCGGTCGGTGCCGGTGCTCTCGAACGCGGCAAAGCCCGGCGACCGGCGGCGGTCGTGCCGGTGCTCTCGAACGCGGGCAAAGCCCGGCGACCGGCGGCGGTCGGTGCCGGTGCTCTCGAACGCGGGCAAAGCCCGGCGACCGGCGGCGGTCGTGCCGGTGCTCTCGACCGCCGAAGGAGCGCGTGGAGTCGCAGGTGTGCTGCGGCCTTCCAGCGTTCCCGTTGACGTCGCTCAAGGGACTCGTTGCACGGAGCGGGTGGCGCCGGCGGCACCTGTCCCGGTCCCCCTCCTTCGACCGCTGCAGAGCCGCAGGCAGCGCGCGCCGAGGCGTCCCCGGGTGCCCTCCCGGGGGGTGGCGCTGGGCGTGTGCGGCCGTCGCTGTCCCAGGAGCGTGGCCTCGGCTTTTCCGCCCTCTCTCCCCTTCAACCGATCGATGAGGCTTTTCGGGTCGCGTCGGAAAGGGCCCCCGGCGGGCCGGCTCTTCCGTGCTCCCTGGAACGGGGAGGCACGGCGGTGTCCGGTGGTCAGGCAGGGTGGTCTCCTTTCCCGTTCGCTTCCCGTGGTGTGGCTGTGAGGTGTTGCCCTCGTCCCCCCCCGAGCGAAGGGGGCCGTGGCGATGGCGGCGGGGCGCGTGCCTCGCCGCGTCCCGTGGCCCCCCCCCCCTCC
>NW_026776501.1:72500-75000 GCF_030936135.1 Gavia stellata
TACGGGGCTCGGGCGCCAGCCGACGGGCCTACGGGGCTCGGGCGCCGACCGACGGGTCTACCGGGCCCCGGCGCCGGCCAACGGGTCTGCCGGGCTCGGGCGCTGACCGAACGGTCTACTGGGCTCGGGCGCCGGACGGCGGGTCTACCGGGCTCGAGGGCCGGCCGACGGGTCCACCGGGCTCGGGCGCCGGCCGACGGGCCCGCCGGGCTCGGGCGCCGGCCGACGGGTCTGCCGGGCTCGGGCGCCGACCGAACGGTCTACCGGGCTCGGGCGCCGGCCGACGGGTCTACGGGGCTCGGGCGCCGCCCGACGGGTCTACGGGGCTCGGGCGCCGGCCGACGGGTCTGCCGGGCTCGGGCGCCGGCCGCCACGTCTGCCGGGCTCCGGCCCCGTTTGACAGGTCTACCGGGCTCCGGCGCCGGCCGCCTCGTCCACCGGGCTCCGGCGCCGGCCGCCACGTCTACCGGGCTCCGGCGCCGGCCGCCACGTCTACCGGGCTCCGGCGCCGGCCGCCTCGTCTACCGGGCTCCGGCGCCGGCCGCCTCGTCTACCGGGCTCCGGCGCCGGCCGCCTCGTCTACCGGGCTCCGGCGCCGGCCGCCTCGTCTACCGGGCTCCGGCGCCGGTCGCCTCGTCTACCGGGCTCCGGCGCCGGCCGCCTCGTCTACCGGGCTCCGGCGCCGGCCGCCACGTCTACCGGGCTCCGGCGCCGGCCGCCACGTCTACCGGGCTCCGGCGCCGGCCGCCTCGTCTACCGGGCTCCGGCGCCGGCCGCCTCGTCTACCGGGCTCCGGCGCCGGCCGCCTCGTCTACCGGGCTCCGGCGCCGGCCGCCTCGTCTACCGGGCTCCGGCGCCGGCCGCCTCGTCTACCGGGCTCCGGCGCCGGCCGCCTCGTCTACCGGGCTCCGGCGCCGGCCGCCTCGTCTACCGGGCTCCGGCGCCGGCCGCCACGTCTACCGGGCTCCGGCGCCGGCCGCCACGTCTACCGGGCTCCGGCGGGACTTGGTCGCAGTTCTCGAGCTGAACGGTAGACCTGTTTGCCGCGCCGCTCGCGGGGACGTGACCAAGGGGTCGCTGTGTCGCGCTGCCTCCAGTTACGTCATCGTAACAGGCAGCGTCATTGGCGGGCCTCCCCGGCGGGAGGAGTTAGCGCTCTTGGAGTTCGCAGGGGCTGTGGACTTAGTGGTACGTTCTATATGCGCGAGCGGTGGCTCGCGGGCAGGGCAGTACGAGCGCGACTCGACCCGCGCGGCTGGGGCGCTTGGCGGCCGTTGTGGCGGTTGCCTCGGCGTGTTTGGCCGTTTTTCCGCCCGTTCGGGACGGTTGCCCGCGCGGCCGATGGCGGCCGAGGCCCATGCTGGTCCGTGGTGAGGCACCGGAGATGCTCGTGAAGCATGCCGGCTGCTGCCGCGCTCGCGAGCGCCCGGGGACGGGGGGACGGGCGCGCGGCGCAGTCGTGCCTCGGCTTTTTGGGCTTTTTGCGGTTGTTCCCCCTCCCTCTTCCTTCTCCGGCCCTAAGCTGGAGCCCGCGAGGCAGGCCGGCAAGAGCGTCGCAGCCGGTCCCGGTGGCTGGCAGCCCGAGCGCAGTGCGTCAGGGAGTCGGGAGGTGTGCCTCGCGCCTCCGGTGGCCTTACTCCCTGGCTCCAGAAACACCCGCCAACGGCACGGGTGAGGCGTGGCGTGTGGCGTCTCGTCTGCCCGTTTTTTGGGTGGCTTTTTGTGTTTTCCCCGTCCTTTTTTCTTTTCCCCCCCCCCCCCGGCTTTTCTCCGGCCTCTCTCTCCCTCTGCAGGGCGAGTGGTATCATCCTGCTGGGCGGGCGTAGACGGGCGACCGGCGGCGGTCGTGCCGGTGCTCTCGAACGCGGGCAAAGCCCGGCGACCGGCGGCGGTCGGTACCGGTGCTCTCGAACGCGGGCAAAGCCCGGCGACCGGCGGCGGTCGGTACCGGTGCTCTCGAACGCGGGCAAAGCCCGGCGACCGGCGGCGGTCGGTGCCGGTGCTCTCGAACGCGGCAAAGCCCGGCGACCGGCGGCGGTCGTGCCGGTGCTCTCGAACGCGGGCAAAGCCCGGCGACCGGCGGCGGTCGGTGCCGGTGCTCTCGAACGCGGGCAAAGCCCGGCGACCGGCGGCGGTCGTGCCGGTGCTCTCGACCGCCGAAGGAGCGCGTGGAGTCGCAGGTGTGCTGCGGCCTTCCAGCGTTCCCGTTGACGTCGCTCAAGGGACTCGTTGCACGGAGCGGGTGGCGCCGGCGGCACCTGTCCCGGTCCCCCTCCTTCGACCGCTGCAGAGCCGCAGGCAGCGCGCGCCGAGGCGTCCCCGGGTGCCCTCCCGGGGGGTGGCGCTGGGCGTGTGCGGCCGTCGCTGTCCCAGGAGCGTGGCCTCGGCTTTTCCGCCCTCTCTCCCCTTCAACCGATCGATGAGGCTTTTCGGGTCGCGTCGGAAAGGGCCCCCGGCGGGCCGGCTCTTCCGTGCTCCCTGGAACGGGGAGGCACGGCGG